>NC_083477.1:5219087-5349087 GCF_030014155.1 Tachysurus vachellii | reverse complement strand
TATACTATTTTTAGGAAAATGTATCAGAAACTTTGGTCAAAACCTGTTTTATATTTTTACTAAAAGTATTTTGAGTTTGTTATAAATCAGCCTCTTTTGTAGCTGCATTTTTGAAAGCTGTCTCAAAATAGAATTTATTATATTATATTATTCATTCATTTTCTACCGCTTCACGGGGAGCCTGTGCCTATCTCAGGCGTCATCGGGCATCAAGGCAGGATTCACCCTGGACGGAGTACCAACCCATCACAGGGCACACACACTCTCATTCACTCACGCAATCACACACTACGGACAATTTTCCAGAGATGCCAATCAACCTACCATGCATGTCTTTGGACCGGGGGAGGAAACCGGAGTACCCGGAGGAAACAACCGAGGCACGGGGAGAACATGCAAACTCCACACACACAAGGTGGAGGCGGGAATCGAACCCCGACCCTGGAGGTGTGAGGCGAACATGCTAACCATCCTCTAGTGATTTTAAAAGCCTAATAGACAATTTGACCAGAACAGTACGAAATGGTCCAAAAAGTCCACATACCACAAGGGTCTAATCAAACAATCTTTGCTCATACACACATAGGAAGAGTTCATATCATTTTTATACCAATAATTTTATTACTTTTATTAAAAGATCTATGTGCTGTTTGCAGAGGTGGGAGTAAGTCACACATGTGCAAGTCACAAGTAAGTCTCAAGTCTTAACCTTCAAGTCTCTAGCAAGTCCGAGTCATTTTTTGTGAGAGTCAAGTCAAGTCAAGTCGTAGCTTGAGTCAAGCAAGTCACTGGCAAGTCATACATATGTTTGATAATTTAACTAATTGTATATATTAAACAAAGTTAAATCTACAGTATTTATGGACTATGAGAGTTTTATTTGCAACAAAAATGATTATATGCATTTATTTTTAAAAAGGTGTCCACATACAGGTGAGTTGTAAATACAATAAAAATCTAAAGATGAATAAAAATTCATTCAACAAAACTACAAAGAATAAGATGTAAATGTAACTGAAATAAGGCCAACAGAAAATCATGAAAAGTTTCAATATGCCTCAAACATGGCAGAAGACCATGGAAAAGTATATATATAATGGTTACTTTGCAACCAAATGTCATTTTTTGAAATGGCATTCCCTTTTAATGGGACACGAACACATCCTTAAATTAGATCCTTCCTTTTTAACAACAGAATAATCAATCACGTCAACCAAAAAACGTAAATTATTGAATCCCACAAGATTCAATAAAAAGATTGGAGAGAGAGAGAGATGATTGGAGTGAGTGTAATTTATTAATTAAAGGGATAGTTCACCTAAAAATGAAAATTCTGTCATCTTTTTCTCACCCTCATGATGTTACAAACCTGTATAAATTTCTTTGTTTTGATGAACACACGTAGATATTTTGAGGACTGTTTGTAACCAAACCATTCATAAGCCCCATTCACTTACATAGTGGGAAAAAAGAATACTATGGAAGTGAATGGGGCTCATGAATGGTTTGGTTACAAACATTCCTTAAAATATCTTCCTCCGTGTTCATCTAAACAAAGAAATTTATATAGGTTTGTAACATCATGAGGGTGAGAAAATTATAAAAGAATTTTTTTATTTTTGGGTATCTAAACTATCCCTTTAAATTGAATGTGTGTGCGTGTGCATGCGAGACAAGAATATGGCTGTGCTTGCAACTCTGAAGTTTTTTATTTTTATATTTATATTTATGTTTTATATATATATATATATATATATATATATATATATATATATATATATATATATATATATATATATATATATGTGCATCCCCATAAACGATCCATACGCTTTTCACTCAAAGTCTAACACTGAAGACCAATTATAAGTGCTATTGCAAAAAAGCTGACATTTCCACATAAACAGTGACCAACCATTTACACTACATTGCGCTTGCAAAAAATTTAATTTGTTAGAACTTTGTCATTCAATTGTGAGCGATGTGGTCGCATACTGGTGTTCTTCTCTTCGCAATACCGGTACCCGAACTTTTGTATTTTAAATCCCGGTACCCGAATTTATGTATTTTTGGTGTGGCGCCTTCCATGTTTCGTCACGTCTGTTAAGGCTTATTAGTTTATCCCTCTTCTTGCCTGCTGCGTCACGTGGTTAGATTACGCTCTTGCGTGCGTTTAAAAACAAAATAGACAAAAAAGATAAAACAAAAACAAAAAACAAGTTATTTCGAGTCATTTAACTCAAGTCCGAGTCAAGTCTCAAGTCATGAATGTCAAGTCAAAGTCAAGTCGAGTCTTTTTTTAATATTTGTCAAGCAAGTCTCAAGTCTCAAAATTGCGACTTAAGTCCGACTCGAGTCAAGTTATATGACTCGAGTCCCCCATCTCTGGCTGTTTGTGCCTCATGCCTCACCTCTAACTGAGGCTCATCATCCAAGTTGGGCTGCGGCTGGAACTTTCTTCTCTTAACTTTTGCAGGAAAACACAAAAACATGGATTATTCACATGTCTGTTTCTCTCTCTATCTCTGTGTAAGATCATCCTAAAGGGTGATCAAAAGCATCTTTACCTTTTTCAGGCTTTGGTGCAGGAGAGGGCGGGGAAACTAGTGGGCCTACACCAGGAGCCAGAGAAAGAGTTGATGGTGGTGGAGGTAGAACTCCAAACCCTGGAGTTAGTTCCTGTTCACACCAAAGACACAGAAAGTTAAGATGAGAAAAGGAAGATGTGGCTATGTTAAGCTCTGAGTGAAAACAAGTTAATACAATAAAAAATGTAAATGTAAAACAATGTCAAAAAAAGACTACACACTGTTTCAACCAAGATGCTATCTAGAATTTCAACACAAGCAATGTTTTTGATATGGTTGCTCAAGCTGCCACTGTTGGGCCCCTGAGCAAGGCCCTTAACCCTCAATTGCTCAGTTGTATAAAAAAAGGAGATAATGTAAGTCGCTCTGGATAAGGGCGTCTGCAAAATGCTGGAAATGTAAATGTCATTCATTCATTCATTTATCAGCAACTGCTTTATCCTGATCAGGGTCACAGTGATTATGGTAAAAATATTGTCAAACTCCAGGTTTTTGCCCAAACTCAGGATTAAATCCTGGAGCTTGGTGCTGTAAAATGGCAACTCTACCAACACACCAGCTAATTATTGTCAAGGCAGTCCCTGATTAAAGTAAAAACAAATGCACACAGCCATGATGTATTTATTTCCTTAAGCACCCCTTATATATTACCCTACTTAAACACACATACTACCTTTTTAGTTTTCACGACCTGCTGCACATATTCCAGTTTTTCCTGCAACTCTCTCTTTTGTTTTCTGGAGAGAGTCGGCTTAGTTCTACAGAAACAGAGACACAGATAGGCATGAAAATGTCAAAGATGTGTACATAGACCGAGCAAACATACACCCAACACACACACACACAGGTTTACTTACTGAAAAAGGAGGAAAGCAAGGATGTTGAGAATTACAGAGAGTTCCATCAAAAAACCACAAGTAATGAGCTGAAATTGCACTGGCATCAAATCAAGCACCATCATCACTGGAGCCTACAAAAAGAGAGCAAACACACAAAATTTATATTAGTATAAATCAGCACAGTGTGTACACAATGCATACTCACCATTCAAATTCATACAGTTACCAGAAATATGGATAATGTCTTTATGTTTTTCATCATAAAATAAAACAGACATACAGTATGTATGTGTACGAGGCGTGTATTGCAATGACACTATTTGTATCTGTTTAGTGCTTCAAATATCCACATTTTAAATTAAAATTTTCCCTAATGAGCAAGCCAGAGGTGACGGTCATAAGGAAAAACACCCAATATCAGTAACCAAACTCAAAAGCGAACACAACCACATCTAGGTGACACCGGAGTGCACGGTTATAAATCATTTTCCTTCTATAACTGTGTACTAAATAGTCAAAACGTGCAATCATGTAACCAGGAAGTTTCTTAGTTATGACATGAAGTCTATCAAAGTCTGTTGAACTGATTAATCCCAAATTGCATGTTTACACCTCCAGCCCTAACCTCTAGTCTCAAGCTAACAGAACCTCCTATTTATATATCTGAATTTGTATCCCTTTAGAGCAGAGTATTTGTTTATCCCAAACATGTATTCGTGTTCTGTTAAATGCTTGATGCTAATGCCACTCACCAGATAGATCAACAGTGTCTCTACACCATAAATACCCAGTGCCTGTTCCAGCAGGTCCCTGTAAAGGATTCCCAGCATCAAAATAAAGAGCATCTGTATGCTGAAGCCCAGCAGGCCCAGGGAGCAGCTCAAACGCCAGGCTTTCCTTTTCTCCTGAAAATACTGCCTACATCAGTGATACAAGAGTTAATTTAATCAGGTTTACATGCCATTATTACTCCCTGTTTTGCTCTAGTAGTTACCACTAATGCTACTTTTGGGTTAGAATTAAACCGCACACTAGCATTTACATCTTTAACAGTGTTCCCTAGAATCAGCTTAGTTTTATATTTAGTTAATTTCTACCTCAGAAGCACAAGAAAAGAGTAAAGTAAAGAACTGTGCATCTGTACCACCAGGAGTGCCCACAGGTTTCTATTATTCTATTTAAATCAATTCTGATTAAATTGCTATCAAACTAGATACCTGAGGCCCCCATTGAAAAAGCAGTGAAAACATAACGTGAGCACAGAATTTGTCAATGTGTAAAGCTGTATTACTGGTCATTGCTGAGCGTGTCAGTAACAGCCTCACAGACGAGATCACAGTCCTTCATCAGCGTGTTCTGTGTGTTCTGTACAGTCTGTTTGATGGTCTCCTGTATGGTGTGACACACCTCCTCAATCTGATTGACACATAGACTAGGCTGTTGAAACAAACACAAAAATATCAACCAGCTATAAAAAATAAATATGAATATAATAAGTCTTCATTTTCCACCATTTTACACTTGTTGTCATTTTCAATCAGTATAAACAAATGGATTATTTTATTGACAAAGATATTTGATACTTATAATTTATTAGTCCAAACAGAGGTGATTTTAGATCCTTGGTAGTACCTTGTTGGGATTGGGGATGTAGATTGTAGGCATGTCAAAGCCACACTTGTTAAGTCCTGGATGTTTACACAACTCCTGCACAATCTGCATCATCACTCTCTGTAAGGAGCAATCACAACCTGCACTTAGTTCTGACAAAGTGTGACTACAAGTAATAAAGAGACCCAAAGAGCAACACTAACACTACCACCGCACACCTGTCTGTCTGACTCTCCTCCAGCTTCGTCAGCTTTGCTGAGGTAAAAGCGGAGTCGATCTCCCTGCTTTTCGTTGAGTTGCTCCACGATGTTAAGTGTGCGTTTGCACAGAGCCTGTCCCATGGGGTCGAAGAAGACCAGGATCAAATCGCACACATCACCTGAAGAAGAGAAACATAACTGTAACACATGCAGCTAACATTATATGGATAAAATGTCCAAGAAGTTGGACATGACACATAAAACAATTACGCAAAACACACACACACACACCTAGCTGAAGGATGGCCTGGTCCACATCAAAGGGATACTTCGTATCTCCATCCACCAGTCCTGGAGTGTTCACAAAAGTCACCAAACTGAAATGCTTCTGCTGAGAAGTGCAGATCTCAGTGCCAACGTATTCAGACACACCTTAAACCAAGACACACACACACACATTTTGATGATTTGCAGCATTTCCCTTAAATAGTCCAAGTACACAGATAGGTTTAGCCGCTTAAAGCAAAGTGTGTGCAAAACTTTAGTGTAAATGAATCCCAGATAATGTTTATAATCACTTTAATTATGCCTATAAATATGTACTGTATATACAGAGAAATATAATTATAGTAAACACGGTAACGAACCTTTAACCTCCTGAAGTGGCTTAAAGTGTGGATACATCTGGAAGGTTTCATTGCTCTAAAAGAGTGGAGACAATTCTGTAATGCACAACGCCAAATTTCACACAAAGTGAATCTCTGAATGAACAAAATGAACAAAGTTACCGTAAGAGACTTTCTCTCACACCCACTAGTCACAAAAGTGAAGGCCTGCGCCTTGAAGAGGATTTGGTCCTCTATATACCTACAACAAAATGTCTCAATGAGAAGCACATTCGCTTACAACATAATCCGCTTCTAAACATTTGTAAAATTGCACATATATACCAGTTGACGAAGGATCGTTTTCCAGCTGAGTGGTTCCCAATCAACATCACGGTGATCTTCTTCCTGGGAGGCACCAGAGTCATGCCAACAGACTGAGCTATTGCTATTAATCCTAAAAAAATAATTCAGGTGTTAGCTATAAGACAATGAATAGACTTTAAAATAAATAAATAAATAAATAAATAAAATATCAATAGATGATTTCTTTGTGCCTAAATGATTACTGATATTTTTACAAATATTATAAAATATTACAAATTTGTTTTAAAAAAATATTTTCTTATTATTGCTGAAAAAATAAATTGCCATAGCACTTGCTATTGTTATTTGAAATTCTGTTTATGTCTAATTCTTAATTCTGATATGATTGAACATTTCAGTACAATTTAATGACTGCCACATAAAAAAGAAAAAAGAAAGAAAGACTAAACACCAGGGCTGTAGAAAGTGGTGTGTGTGATGATAACTGTGTATAGAGGGTATAGAGTGTGAATAGAAAATTATTAATGTCTGAGGCCCAAAACAACATTCACCTGTTGAGCACTTTCAGTGAGTTGAGCTTCATGTGTTTGACAATGTGCTTTTAGAGTTGTTTTGGTTGTCAAATACGCCTTAGAGATATTTAGACTTGTAGTGTTGGAACTCAGACGTAGCTTTCATTTGAGAGACGAATAGATTTTGTTGTTAACAAACTTGTAAAAAAAAAAAAAAAAAAAAAGATATATATATATATGAATATATATATATATATATATATATATACATATATATTCATTCATTCATTTTCTACCGCTTATCCGACCTATTCTCAGGTCACGGGGAGCCTGTGCCTATCTCAGGCGTCATTGGGCATCAAGGCAGGATACACCCTGGATGGAGTGCCAACCCATTGCAGGGCACACACACACTCTCATTCACTCACGCACTCACATACTAAGGACAATTTTCCAGAGATGCCAATCAACCTACCATGCATGTCTTTGGACCGGGGGAGGAAACCGGAGTACCCGGAGGAAACCCCCAAGGCACGGGGAGAACATGCAAACTCCACACACACAAGGCGGAGGCGGGAATCGAACCCCCAACCCTGGAGGTGTGAGGCGAACGTACTAACCACTATAAAACATATCTATATCTATATATCTATATATCTATATATATATATATATATATATATATATATAAAACATTTTTTAATATTTGTGATATTTATGTATATATCTCAGTGTCTGAGGCTGAGACAAACATCATGGTGGAATTGTCTCTTGAATTGATTTGATTGATCAGATTCCAACCTGTTCTAAATATATTTTGGATTTAAAATATTTTCTTAGTCTCTGTATTTGGTCTGTGTGGAAAAAAACAGAACTTGACTGACTTGACTTGACACTTAGCTGGAAAATATAACCTGGGCAAACTTAAAGGTAAATCTATATATATTTGGAATAATTAGTGGCAATAATATGCAAAATTTCAAATATACAGATGGAAGGTTATTATATAAGATTTTCAAAAACAACAAACCTGACTTGTAGTCACAGAGAAGATACAGGGAAAAGAAGAATCAGGGGAAATAGAGATCAATGGCTCCATAAAACAAAAGGTTTAATCTTATATAGGTGTTGTGAAGCCATATAACTGCACTCCTTTGCCCTTGGGTTGATTTGGGATTTGTGAATGGAATTCTTTTTCATCCTCATCCTTATTTCTTAAAAAAAAATACAAATCAAGCCCTGCCTAAGTCGAGCAGATTTGAATTTTTAGTCTATTGAAATTTGCATTGGAAATAGACTTTCAAAGTCAAATGTGCCAGACACGACAGAAGGCCTTACAGATCAGCCTGGTCAATCTGAAGCAGATTTCATCCCTCTGTGTGGTAAATGTTTAATGTTATATCCGATACACATTAGAAAATACAAGGAATGTTTCAATTTTAAAAACCAGAAACTAGCCTGATGCAGTTTATTATATCACATGATATTGTGTCATTGATTTGTATTTGTCTCAATCCTGAAATACTAACCCTAAGGGTTTTTTGACAGTGAAGGAAATCACAACCCACCATAAAATTACACCCGTAACTGAATTTTCAGACTTATTCACTGACACCAGATCCTTAAATTGAACAACTTTAATTCAAACCAACATTCATTTATTGTGCAGTTTAATCTAAACCCTCATCCGTTCATTTGTCCGCAGTAACCTCTTTATACTGGTCAGGGTTGCAGCAAACACCAGGTCTGACACATGAGAATTCACCCTGGATCGGAAACCCACTGGGACAAAGGAAAGAACGTGAAAACCTGTACCGAGAGTGCAGAACCAAATAAATCCAAAACCAAATAAATGAAAGTTACATCTAATATGAATTTAAAAAAAAAAAAAGCTCATTGGCTTAATAGATAACCCAAATACATTTTGTACTTTTTTTAATTAATGACTCTAAAACAATAGTAATATAATGGTTTAACATAGTAGGTGTTAGGTGCTATTTCATTATAAAAATCTATACTGAAGGGGTTCATGAGTGTGTGTGTGTGTGTGATTCCTGATTACTAACTAAAAATACTTTCCCACAGTGAGGTCCTGAATAAACTTACTTCCTTTATCAAACTTGGTCAATGTAAGATATTAAATAAAAAGCACAAGGCGAAGTTTTTAAGGCTGATAAAGTAATATGAGCTGATGATTCATTACCGTTGTCTGTATCCATGTATATCTGTTGGCAGTTCTTCATGATGCGCTCTTCCCAGGACACCGGCTCCACTTTTGCTGCGTTCCTACCTTTCATTTTTCACTTTCAAACCTCCGTGTCCACACAGTGATGCAGAGTAAAAACACTAAAGCTTTGGAGTGTGTGAAATGTTCCCAAAGAGTCGTCTTCTTAAAGTCATGTGATTAACGACTGGTTTGCAAACCAAAACTACACCAATCCCCAGATCTCAGGATGCTTTGCACTTCTGGCAAACACAAATTTGTTTTTTTTTCAGCAGCAAAGTTTAACAAAGTTTGCACTGTATATTGCACTGTATATTACACCGCAACTAGTTGAGAAAACTGATCAAATTGTTTGTCTGATCTTTCTTAATGCATGTCTAAAAAATAAATGGTTTAGATCACACAATTTCTAAACACTCAAACATTACACAAGCTAGTTTGGCTATTTTTCCCCCTTTTACCTGAATAGTTTAGATAGAAAGCATGAATTATCACTGATTTTACAATCACAATGATTTTCAGAAAAGAAAAAAAAAGCTGAGTGTCATTCACCGATGAGTCGATTCTTTGATTCGGCTCTTATCTAGGTGAACATTAAAAGCGTGGCTGATTCTCGCCCTGACTCTCTTTCCCCTTTATTTGCACTATAACGCTCCCCTGACTGGCATCTCTAAATTGGCTAGAGTGTGTATGTACAGAAGTGTTTCCCCTGCCTTGTGTGAGAGTCTCTGGGAATATGGCTTCAGGTTCCCTGCACCTCTGTGGGTGGATGGATGGATGGAGGAGTTTACTGAATAAATGGTGAGAGTTGTTTGACTCTCAGGCATGTAAAGAGGCAGCTGGGATGAGTGGGATGGTCTGCTTGTTGAAGGGGCATTCAGTTAACAGAATAACGGAATCAAAAACATTTAGAAAATGCATCTGCAAATCCAGGAGGACAGAAGTGCAAATCCATATCCATAATGCAAATCCATATTTACAGAAGTGTAAATATTTAAGCATAATTTTTTTATTATGAAAAAAAAAAAAAAAAAAGAGGAAATTGTGAAGAAGCAAAAGATTTCACCTAATGCCAGGGACGAGTTTAAAGAATTCACCAAAAAGGCAACATGCTTGCTCAGATTGTATATTTTACTTTATTATGAGAGCTACAATAAGAAAACAGTAAAAATGACAAGGCATACAAACATGGTTCCTTCTTGTTTAGTGAAATTCCTGTCCTTGTATGGCTTTTGTGTAAGCTTATTTTGTAAATGGTCCTATAAACATTAAATGAGCACTTTATTTCATTGTGTTAAAATCGTACAGTGATGAAGTGAGGTGTGCGTTTTATAAACTTCATGTTGGAATCAAATAGTCATATTTAAAAAAAAACAAAAACAAAAAAAAAAAAAAAACAAACACCTGATACATAACATGATGCAAGGCATTCAGTTCAACTCACATGATGCAAAGCACTATGGTTGTAGTGGAGTGAATTTGGCAGGTAACGTTAACAAGACTACATTTTTAAAAATACTGAACAGTGTGTGCCTTGGTTGGGACAAGTTCCAAGTGCGTGCCAGAACAGTAACCTTCAACACATTGTGTTGACATTAGTAATGTTTTCCTCTCCTCATAAATAGTTAAAGATAAATTTACTTTTACCCATCAACGTTGAAACATACTGGTGCGTATCTTCTGGAAGGTGATCCTAGAAAGCTTGAGTCTACATTATCATTGTTGTTCTAAAATGCAGGAACGTTTAGTGGTTATTCAGATACTCCCTGCTATTTGTTCATTGCTCTTTCCATTCATTACTCCAGTAGGTCTTCAACCAAAAAAACAAACAAAAAAAAAAAAAAACACAACTTTAGTCCATATCCTGATCACCGACACTCTGCCGCAGGTACTCCTCATACAGCTTCTTCTGTGGATTCACACATACGCACAGAGGTTTAAAGACGCTGTACATTTTCCACTCAATAAAAAAATAAAACATTATTTACACTCCCAAAATATAAATAAATAGATAGATAAAAAAAAAAAACACAACATGCTACCTTTTTAGATTTCACCACTTCCTGAACATACTCCAGTTTTTCCTGCAACTGCCTTTTTTGTTTTCCGGACAGAGTTGGCATTGTGCTGCAGACCCACAGAAGCAGATAAGTAAGAAATTGTCAGACACACACACACACAGTTTATTAGCATATATATTTTAATGCTTCTTGAGATCATTGATCAATCACAGATTTAAATGATTGCACTTATTCGAACATGTTAGTTACTATAGTAACAATCTAAGCTTAGCCTAAAAACAACAAAACAATAAACAAGTTGAAGAGTCAGCAAACAGTAATTCAATAAATTAAGTATAGATATAAATTGACTGTTTTTACTGTTTCTTCCCCTCATGTCCCTTTATCGGTCCTTTTTTACTTCAATCTTGTCAGATACTAAAAAAATAGCTTGTGCTCTATAAATAGGACTAAGAGTAAAATCTGTTGATAACGCCTTAAGGCAGACAAATTTACTAACCGGGAAGAGAAGCGAGCGAGGATAAGAAGGACGAAGGAGAGCAGGACAAGGCCACCACAAACATACAGCTGTGTCTCCACAGACAGAGATTCAGACACCTTCACTACTGGAGCCTACCGAGAGTGACAGAACAAGAGCAAACAAATAAAGAACTACATACACACACAAATATTGCAACATGATCACTTCACTGGTTCTCTTCAAATGAAAAACACATGCTTATGCATGCACTCACCAGATAGAGTGAGAGTGTCTCAGTGCCCTGAGCACCCAGTGCTAGCTCCAGCATTTCCCTTGACAGACTTCCGAGTACCAGAACAAAGAGCAGTAGTAACGGCACGCTGAAGCCCAGAAGGCTCAAAAGACAGCTCTTACAGCGAGCACGCCTGTTCTGAATACTGCACTGCCTGTGGGGTTTAGTGCACAATAAATTAAATATATAAAAATAAAAATAGACCATTGTGTAACATCTCTATAGTTCACGTCACATCCACTAAACATCCAAATGTTCAGTTATTTTTTACCGGTCATTGTCGAGCGTATCAGTAACAGCCTCGCAGATCAGCTCACAGTCCTTCTCCAGTGTGTTCAGAGTATTCTGCACAGTTTGGTTTATGGTCTTCTCTATGGTACGACACACTTCCTCAATCTGATTGACACATCGACTAGGCTGTAGACAAAATAGATAAAAAGGATGAGATGCTGCAGTGACGTAGCAGACAAGTATCTCTGAACACTAAAATCACATGTAATAACACTTTGGGGGGAAAAAACCTGCTGCTTGTACAACAGCACTAAATTTCCCAATCTGTATACCAATCTGTATGAGCTCAGATGATGTATTGTTCTGATGTATTGTGAGTGACAAAAGAAAAAGGCAAGCTTTCCATCCCCTTGTTCAAACTCTCAGTCCTGATTACGACAAAAGCTTAAGACAGCGCAGCTCTCAGGAGGAGTTAAGCGTGTATGGGTCGGATTTTTTTTTTTTTTTGGTTGAATTGAAGGTAGTCATTGATCATACAGTGAGCACACCCCTGACCTTCCAGTTTGTGAGTAAATATATAATAATAATAATAATAATAATAATAATAATAATAATAATAATAATAATAATAACTAGAACGTACATTTCCTGAAGAAAATGTGAATGGTGCTTGCACGTGGCAAATCCCGGCGGCTAGTCGAGACGAGCATGTGACGTCATCAAAATACACATGAGGAAGTTCCCGTCATTCTTGTAAGTGTTTTGATGTCACATGTCCATGTTGTAAAAAGTTTTTTGATTTTGCATATTTTGGGGGCGGGGTTGCGGCACAACCGGAAGGCCAGTCAGTACACCAATTTAAAAGTTTGTTCAGAGTATCCTTTAGGAGCTGGCTGAGTTTGGTGTAGATAGTTCGAAAGCTTGCCGTGTTATAAACCTCCAAAGTTTATAATGGGAGTCTATGGGGAAAAAGGCCACTTTGAGACCCGGTACCGGAAGTACTGGTACTCAGATCGCTTATAAAAGTCATAGCACACCTCTCCTCAATGAACGGTCGATTTGACACGTCATTCATGGGTCTAGGACAAAAGCTGCAGGACAAGTTACGCGCCGAAGTTTTGTCCGGCACAATAGTAATAATGTTGCTTTGCAAGCACCATTAATAATAATCAGTACAACAAGCTCAAAATGAGCAACATACCAAAAACGGCAAAAACTCAGTAGAACAAAACCAATATTTTTCTTATGAAAAATGCACAAATCCTACAGAAGTGTGTGTGTGCACACATATGCATTTATAAGGATTGACTTTCATAAAATATATTTTATATATAAAAACAATGCTGGAAATATCAAGGTCAAGTGAACTGCACAACCGAAACATCGTTGGTGAAAAAAAGCTTTGTGAAGAATTAACTTAATGTCCCATTCTCCAACATGGGAATGGGTGGGGATACATTTTACTTTAAATACGCCCTCTAGAGGCTTCAGACACATTTCACCTTTAAAGCCCTGTTGCCACGTCCACCCACATAATCATTGGTCTCTTTATGTCCCAAACACAATAGGACTAATTATTAGCTACATTAAGAATAATAAAATACAGATGATTATTCACAATCGGATTGTTTATTAACAACATACTTAATGTGCAATCAAGGTCTGTTTTTGATGTTACCTTGTTGGGATTGGGGATGTAGATTGTAGGCATGTCAAAGCCACACTTGTTAAGTCCTGGACGTTTACACAACTCCTGCACAATCTGCATCATCACTCTCTGTAAGGAGCAATCACAACCTGCACTTAGTTCTGACAAAGTGTGACAAGTAATAAAGAGACCCAAAGAGCAACACTAACACTACCACCACACACCTGTCTGTCTGACTCTCCTCCAGCTTCGTCAGCTTTGCTGAGGAAAAAACGGAGTCGATCTCCCTGCTTTTCGTTGAGTTGCTCCACGATGTTAAGTGTGCGTTTGCACAGGGCCTGTCCCATGGGGTCGAAGAAGACCAGGATCAAATCGCACACATCACCTGAAGAAGAGAAACATAACTGTAACACATGCAGCTAACATCATATGGATAAAATGTCCAAGAAGTCATCGCTGTTAACACACACTGTTACAGTCCAAATACTGTTAAGAATTAAACCACAATATTCAGAAGATCATTTTGCTACAAAAACTCCTCGGTATCGCGGCGCTCTCGTTTTATTTTGGTTCACAATACCACGGTCCATAATTTAAAAGTTTAATTTTCAAAGCCAGAGGCAAAGTGGAATTAACGGTGTCCAGGAAGTGTACAACTTTAACATCCGTTCGGTGAACGACTTCTAACGCCTTGTGAATTTCAGAAAGTGTCAAAATAAATTTCTTGTAATTTCTTACATCCTGTTTTCCTCCTGCATTATCGCTTTACAGATGTGTGAACGTGATGCAGCTAAACGAACAAAGCTGACGCTACGAAACATCAGTCTAGTATCCCGACACCAATAACAGCGCAAATCCCACCTAGCCAAAGGACGGCCTGGTCCACATCAAAGGGATACTTCATATCTCCATCCACCAGTCCAGGAGTGTCCACAAAAGTCACCAAACTGAAACGCTTCTGCCGAGAAGTGCAGATCTCAGTGCCAACGTATTCAGACACGCCTGAGACACACAGAGCAAAGAGAGTCAGTTCACATTAATGTTAAGTGCAAGATATTATTAAACGATAAATTTAGGTTACTTACCTTTAAACTCTTGAAGGGGTTTGAAGTGAGGATACAGGTGGAGAGTTGCATTTCCCTAAAGAAGCAGAGGTAAAATGTCAAACCAGAAACAAACACGGTGATAATTTCCACCACAAGCTCTGCACATAAACGTCCCAATTTCACACGACATAAAATTGTCTTTATTTACCGTCAGCGACTCCCTCTTACGCCCACTAGTAACAAAAGTGAAGCCCTGTGTCTCAATCGCGACTCCCGTCCTTTGGATATGCTCCTCAATATACCTGAAACAAAACGTCTGATAAGAAATCCGTAGCTTTCACAAAAACTCCTCACCCTCTAAAGTTTTTATAGCTAAACACATGCACATATATACCAGTTGATAAAGGAGCTTTTTCCAGCTGAGTGGTTTCCCATCAGCATCACAGTAATCTTCTTCCTGGGAGGCAGCAGAGTCACACCAACAGACTCAGCGATCGCTATTAATCCTACAAATACAGGAAACGAACAAAATACAGATTAGATTATTTCACCCAAGTCATCAAACCTCAGATTCGGTGGGAAAAGATTGGCAGACTGAAGGGTTTAGTGCTTATAAACACTGTCAAGTCACAAGCAAAAGTTTGCACGCAATCAGTTTAAGATTAAGACAAAAATTTTGGGGTCCGAGTGGGGTCCTTTTGTCTGGTTTCCTCTCACCTTCTGACAAACATGCCGGTGTGTGTATGTGTGTGTGTGAGTGTGAGTGAGAGAGAGAGAGAGAGAGGAAAAGAGAGAGAGAGAGAGAGAGAGAGGAAAAGAGAGAGAGAGAGGAAAAGGGAAAAGAGAGAGAGAGAGAGGAAAAGAGAGAATATGGGAGAGAGAGAGAAAGAGAATATGGGAGAGAGAGAGAGAGAGAGAGAGAGAGAGAGAGAGAGAGAGAGAGAGAGAGAGAGAGGAAAAGAGAGAATATGGGAGAGAGAGAGAGAGAGAGAGAGAGAGAGAGAGAGAGAGAGAGAGAGAGAGAGAGAGGGACACAGAGAGAGAGAGGGACACAGAGAGAGAGAGAGAGAGAGAGAGAGAGAGAGAGACACAGAGAGAGAGAGAGAGAGAGAGAGAGACACAGAGAGAGAGAGAGAGAGAGACACAGAGAGAGAGAGAGAGAGAGAGAGAGAATATGGGAGAGAGAGAGAGAGAGAGAGAGAGAGAGACACAGAGAGAGAGAGACAGAGAAAGAGAGAGAGACAGAGAGAGAGAGAGAGACAGAGAGAGAGAGAGAGAGAGAGACAGAGAGAGAGACAGAGAGAGAATATGGGAGAGAGTGCGTGAGAATGTGGGAGAGAGAGAGAGAGAGAGAGAGAGAGAGAGAGAGAGAGAGAGAGAGACAGAGAGAGAGAGAGACAGACAGAGAGAGAGAGAGACAGAGAGAGAATATGGGAGAGGGAGAGAGAGAGAGAGAGAGAGAGAGAGAGAGAGAGAGAGAGAGAGAGAGAGAGAGAATGGGAGAGAGTGCGTGAGAATATGAGAGAGAGAGAGACACAGAGAGAGAGAGAGAGAGAGAGAGAGACCGAACCTGGTCAAGATAAAACAGTTAAGACGACATAGAGACAGAAGATCAGTCACGTAAACAGACAGACGTTTAGACAGAATGTTGTAAAGATAAAAGGATAAACAGAGGACATTAATAAACAAAGACATTTTGGGTGATTAGTTTCATTGTCATCATCACAGCCTTCATTCAACTTAAACTTGATTCATTTCACTTCAGATTGTAAAGTAGAGTAACATCATCAGTTCTGTCCAATCAGAGACACAGACCTTTGTCCTTTCTGGGACAAAATTCACGGTTCAATTCAAAGTAACTTTATTTTCAGAATCGATGAAGTTTATTTCGAACTCAAGTTAGCAAAGAACTAACTAGCCGGAGCTCGAGCCAGCTAACTAGTGTTAGCTTAAAACCAACCGTGATTAGCGCTGAAGATAACGTGTAAAAAACTAATAGAACATCTTCACTAGAGGAAATATATTACCGCTGGCTGTATCGGTGTACATCTGATGGCAGTCTTTGAGGATCCGCTCATCGCAGGACACGCTGCCCGACACCGAGTCCGCGTTTGCTGCGTTTCTGCTCTTCATTTTCCCTGACGTTTTCCCCGACATTTTCTGACGTAGCTACAAAGAGTTAGACTGTAAAACTAAAGGGAAAAATACTACAAAAGCCGTTAAAAACGAACCGGAGAACTTAACGGCTGAACTGAATTTAAATCGGCCCGGTATGCTTAACAACGCCGGCCACGTCAACCGACGCTCGCAAAGTCGTCTGGGATTTGTAGTTATCTTCTGATTGGTTCACGGCAGATCCCGTAATCTAAATATGATCGACATTGGTATGCGCGTATATACAGGGTTGTACGGTAAACCGCATAGCTAGTCTCAATTTGTCCACTAGGGGGCCATATAGTGAATAATCTCAGCACCATGAACACGTCTGCTGACAAAATGTGCTGCAGACGTGCAGAGCATTAGTTCATTAAGATCATTAAGATCAAATCTAAAGGTGATTTAAAATATCTAATTTTAGGTGTTTCACAGAAATATTTATTGCAAACACAAGGTGTACAGTTTTATTTGTGACTGTAATATCATTGTTTATTTTGTGTAGAAAAGTGTGTGAATGGATGGATGTGTGTGTGTGTATATGTACCATGTAATTGTGCCATGTAATGAGGTGACTGTCTCCGGGTGTCCTCCATGAAGACATGGTGTGTTAAAGTTGGAGTGGAAGATCTCAAATGTCCCACACTGTCTCTAAATCATCCATGATGATGAACTGGAACAATGACTACAGCCCAGAACTCCTCATCCAACATCAGTGTTTGAGCTCACTGATGCTCTTGTACCTGAATTAACACAAATCCCCACAGCCATGCTCCAACATCTAGTGGAAAGCCTTCTCAGAAGAGAAGAGTGGAGCTTAGTATAACAGCAAAAGAACAACTCTGTACAATATCAGTATTAAAATTAATGCCATGTCTTTGGAATAACATGCTCAACAAATATTGGTGTTACAGTTAGGTGCCACATAGGCTATTTATTGATATTGGACTAGTGTAATGTGGCCCATTAACCTTGTTTATCAGTAGAAAAAAAGACTATGGAACTTCTGTATCAGCAATAGTTCCTAGCTTCTAAAGATCTAGCCATATATTTACCATTTTCCATTATTATTATTATTAGTAGTAGAAGTAGTATTAACAGATGATATAATCGAAATTTAGGCTACAGTAAATTGAACCAATTACTAATGCAATTTATTCATAGCAGACAAAAAGAAACATTTAACAAGTAGTGCTTAATGAGTCAGAAAAACTGCATGTTATGTGCAGGACCCAAATTTATTTGTATATTGAACCACGTATTTACATAGTCTTGGTAGACTGACAAAAATATTTCAGCTTGTCACACAGTTGAAGTAAAACTTTGAAGAAAAACAATGGGCAAATTGTATGAAGTTTGAGTAAACACTTTATCCTTGTCAGGGTTATAGATGATCCATGATGTGACTCTCTGTTGTCTCACACAAACACACATTCTTGTGAGAGGAAACTGGAGAACCCGTGAGAAACCCACATGGGCACCGGGTCAACATGCACAAAAAAGCTCACACGCTGTAACCAAAGCTCAGCCCTGAATCCTGCTACACCAATGCAACTCAACGAATACACACAGCATTTAAAAAACATTCATAAACAGTCATAACACAACCCGAATAACAACTCATCTTTATTTTTATATTCTGTATTTACATAAACTAAAGTCAACAGTCATTCATCACAATGTAACATCACATCAAATGATAAAATAAACCTAAATTATTTAGCATTTACAGACATTTACTACAAATTCTCTCATATTCTAACATGATCAAAATGACTGTCTTATTTTATATTTTCTCAAGCAAAAAAGTCACAATTACATTCTAAATTAAGCTGTAACTGATGTCTCATGGACAATGTACACCATATGGCCTACATGCTACAACCAGCATGAACATGATTCCTTTTATACCTTGAAACATTTAAAAGAAAAATAGCAAAAGATTAAGAGAAACACTCTCACTAGCTCACACACACACACACAATCACAGTCTCATACACACATTGCACATTGCCTTCAGTCTCTCAATGCAGTTCACACTGAAATAAAAATGATACCTCGAGTGGTAAATACCACAAAACAATGCAGAGTAAATCTTTTATCCAAAACAATCATATCTGCTACCTCGTGCTTTTAATTCTGAACCTAATAATGCTAAATAACGTCACTGGACCTTTCACTAAAGGTCAATATTTTACCCAGCCTTGTGAATTACACTTAAACTGGATATGAAAAGCTGTTTAATTTTAATATTGTATTTCCAGCAAAGTTTTTTGAGCTCCTTTTAAGATCTTTTTTTGTACATTTCAACTACTTAGGAGCTAAACTCATTTGATTGATTTTCACATATTAATGCAAGACTGATGAATCGAGTTATCAAGAATGGGGAAAAAAGTGCTCAATAGTAATGCAAAGTCAAAGTAA
The DNA here is from genome assembly GCF_030014155.1 of Tachysurus vachellii. NCBI lineage: Eukaryota > Metazoa > Chordata > Actinopteri > Siluriformes > Bagridae > Tachysurus > Tachysurus vachellii. Next base: position 5,329,905 of record NC_083477.1, on the reverse strand, counting down.
AAAAGTGTATCATGCTGACGGTGGGCAGCAAGAGCTTTAGTCCCAGCCATTGTCCTTAATCATGTGGGAAAGTTCAATGATGTACTTTCCCTCCTTATACTTCTGACTCAACTCGAACGCCTGCTCCTGTAGAGACACAAATAATCACGTCAGAGTTAAAGCACTTTACACACGGTTGAAGCTCAGAGAACTCGCACAGCCTCTGAGTTCAAGAGAATATGTTAGCATGTTTACATTTAGATAATAAGCACGTAACTGCTGGTAAAAAATTTCATGAGTCAGTCAAACATCTGAATAATTTTAGAAATGCTGTATAATTTACTTATTTTTTTAATGCATGTTCCTGTACTGTGGATGTCTATGTGAGAAATAAAATTTGAGAGCAACACTGACAGCCAAAACACACCAAATAATTTCCTAAATTTACTCAAAAGATATTGGGCATTTTACATGATGTACATAACTAAAAATTGTAGTTTTTGAATCACACGACATTATCGGGTATAATCAGGTAACGTCTTTGCGCTCATGATAAATGCATAACTAACAGGTTTCATCAATGCAAACAATACACATCTAAATCTATCATGTTGGGCACTTCTGAATCGTAAATTTCGGTGTAAAGTGACTTGTTCAAACACTGGAGGCAAAGAAAACTGTTGATGTTTTAGAAAACTAAACACCTTCTGAACAATCAGAAACAACGAATCGACAGCACTGTGGTGCAAGACAGGAGGGTGCGCTTACATATTTCCAGCCCAAAGTGGTGTGACAGTTCTCACAGTAAATATCAGCCACAGCATGAAGTCCAGTCAGCAGCACCCTCTCCTCAGCCGGACCACAGCCTACGTTCACCCTGAAATCAAGCGGCACTGAATAAGACACCAACCAAGAGGACACAACATAATAAATTTGCTTTACATACAGTCAGATACTCACACTGAGTTGAACAGGTAGGCACGGCCCTGGCTCCCTTGGAAAGACTAAAAAAACCCGAGAAAGCTTCTCAATCTTGTGCTTGATAAACAAGGTTATTTTTCTATATTATAATAATCGCATTTTCATTTTACTTTATATCAGCTCACCTTGGAGATGAGCTCATCGTGATTGGCTAGGTGAGCACGACAGTGAACACAGCTGTACCGGCGGTGACAGGAGTCGAGGTACGCCTGAAAAGTTTTGGCTTTAGTCTCTTTCACCATGGCTGCAAAAAAAAGGAATAGTCAAGCGATCAAATTCCAGAAATATGAGATAACCAACCAGAACAACATTCACATGCAGTGCAGTGGTTTGGTCACAGTGCAAGACATGACATACTATTATGATTATTATTATTATTATTATTACTATTATCATCATGATAATTTTATTTATATTCTTATACCTATCCACCTGCTTGCCTGGACACAACCCAAAAAACTTAACAGCTTTACCAAACAACCAGAAATTTACTGTACACATTTAAACAAAGAGGAAACAAACATATGAATTTGTCAGTGTAGAATTTTGTCTACATCTACAAAAATTCAATTGTTTGAAATGATACGAGACGTTAATTTTGTGACCTTTAAAATCTGGTGTGTGTTTGTTTATTTATCAGCAGGGTGAGAAACTAATTTGAGCTACACTTCCGGGTTTAATGATCATCAGGACACACACACACACACACACACACACACAGTCTGACCTACTTGGCCTGGTAGCCTTCACTGTAGCTGTGCTAAGCATTATAGAATATCTGTAGCATGCTTTAATATCACATGTAAGATTATTATTGTTATAAAATATAACATGCAGTAAAATCTGTAAAACGTCACAGGCCTCAACATTGCAGCTATAAACAGACAGACTGCAATGCAAACAGGCTACAATAAAAACACATTACACTTGCATTTCAGATCCTTAACATGGATATCTATGAATAGTCGTGCGGTGCAAAAGCAAGATAGTGATAAATAAACGGAAATAAACAAAAACAAACAAACAGAACGTGCACGAGACCGTCAGGGTCTATAAACAAACAGCTACATAAACATTAAAGCAGACTCACCTAAATATGAATAACTTGCGATGGCTGAGGTATAAATCCCACAATAATAACAACATAAAAACGCACCCAGTCAGCTCAAAGACATCAGAAGTCGACGTTGTTATGAAAATCTTAACGTCACTCGTGTTTTTTTTTTCCCTAAACAAGCAGACAAGCGTGTTACTGCAGAGTCCCTCCTCTTTCCTCCTTTACTGTCCGCCTTCAAACCTCCTTAAAACCCCGACTCTGAGCCCCAACAATAACAACACGATAAACGTTCACGAGCTCACGAACGGCGACAAAACAAAACGTTTGCTCTTGACCTGTGTTTGTTTGTTTGTTTGGGTTTTTTTGTTTGTTTACCGCGACGCCTTAAATAATTTCACCTAGGTCACGTGGCGTAAAAGTGAGCCGCCTCTGACCAATCAGAATTAATAGAGCGAATTCAGTGAACAGCGTTAACCAATGAACTGCAGCCTTGCGTGTGATGTCACGCCTCCGAGACGTCAAAACATGGTCTGGTTTCAAAGTTTGCGATCAACACGTTAAACCAAGCAAAGAAACCCTGAAGGGTGCGATGTTAAAGCAAATTAAACAGCAAACTATCACACCGATATAAATTCATTTCTTAGAATAAAACATTTAAAAATATAAATAAATAAATAAATAAATAAATAAATAAATAAATAAATAAATAAATAGTGTTTCAACAACATATCCAGAGGCGATTCTAGGGTCAGAGCTTTAGGGGTGCTTTTTTTAAGACCTTTTCAGAACACCAGCTTATAGGAGAATGAGTAGTTACTGTTTTACTTGCCACTATTCATTATATGTCAATTTATTGTTGTTGTTTCCTCACCTTGTTCTTCCGGCATGCTCTCCCTTTCCTTTTCTTCTTCTCCATCTCCCTCTCTTTCCCTTGGCACTGACAATCATACACAAATATATTGTAGGCAGGAGAGTTGAGGTCAGTTTATCATGTCACAAAAATGTTATGAAGACCATTTACAGATTCTAAGGATATGATCAAAAGACACACAGAGGCGTGTCATTTTAAATGTCTTAATAATAATAATAATAATAATAATAATAACAATATTATTATTGTTATTATTATTATTATTATTATTATTATTATTATTATTATTATTATTATTATTATTATTGGGCTTCTAAACTTTTTTAAATGACAAATTCCTTTCACAAGAGAAGCTGTATTCTCCATTGTGGGTTTGAAATAAATAAAAAAAATAAAAGCAGGGGCCCATTGCCTAGATAAGTAATTTGATACAACAACAGCTGGTTTGCATTATCTGTTACTTTAACTTGCCTAACACTTTTCAGAAGAACAAAAAAAAAACAAGACAGAGGTTATTATGGACTGTCCCTAGTCTCTCACCTGAATGTTTTTTTCTTTTAAAGATCTGTCGCATGTCCATTGCTCACTAGCAGGCCACACACACACACACAGAGAGAGAGAGGGAGAGAGAGAGAGAGAAATGCTAGGAGTTAAGCCTGGTTCAGGTTAAATCCTCTGTGTGTGAGGAATAAATAAATACAGCAAAAGAAAAACATTAAACTTTCTTTTATTGTCTAGTTTGATAGTCAGCCACAACTGAAAAATAACAGATATAAATCTAGGAATGAATAACAATTCATTTAAAAAGCCACAGTTACATTTAATGTTATGGAGACGAGTCAGCTATTATTATCACTTACGTTATAGCAACTACACTGTTTGGCCAAAAGTGTCTGGACACCTCATAATTACACTCAGTATATACTTGCTGAACATCCCATTACAGATTTAGTTCCCCTTTGTTAGTAAACCTCTTCTGGGAAGTCTTCAGCAGGATGTTGGAGTGTGGTTTGTAAGGATTTGTGTTCATTCAGCCCCAAGAACATCAGTAAGATCAGATATGAATGTCTGGGGTGAATTCAGTTCATCCAACACAAAAGTTTTCATGATTCATGACAGACTTCATGACAGACTGTTTTCATGGAGCTCGCTTTGTGCACAGGAAAGCAAACATGTAATGCTACAGCCTACAAAGACATACTATAATGATTTTTTGTTTGCTTACAACTTTGTGCCAACCGTTTGAAGAACGTTTATGATGGTCAGAAGTCCACAAAAATTGGCCATATAATTTATTAAACAGTCGTTCCTTCAACTATTTAACAGTGTAGCTTATGTTACAGGAGAGAACAAAGTCTCCTGTAATTATAAACATATTTACTGTTACAATACACTGGCACTGGAGACTCCTTCCATATGCAGTAAAATCTGTAAAACGTCACAGGCCTCAACATTGCACCTATAAACAGACAGACTGCAATGCAAACAGGATACAATAAAAACACATTACACTTGCATGTCAGACCCTTTACATTAATACCGAGGTGGATATCTGTGAATAGTTGTGCAGTGCAAAAGCAAGATAGTAATAAAGCGGAAATAAACAAAAACAAACAAACAGAACGTGCACGAGACAGTCAGGGTCTATAAACAAGCAGCTACATAAACATTAAAACAGACTCACCTAAATATGAATAACTTGCGATGGCTGAGGTTTAAATCCCACAAAAATAATAAAATACAAAAGCACCCAGTCAGCTGAAGTCCCTCCTCTTTTCTCCTTTACTGTGCGCCTTCAAGCCTCCTTAAAACTCTGAACAACAACAATTACGAAACCAAAATATTTGCTCTGGATATTTGTTTGTTTGTTTGTTTGTTTACCGCGCCGACTAAAATTTTTTCACCTAGGTAACGAGGGGTAAAAGTGGACAACCTTTGACCAATCAGAACAAAGAGAGCGAAGTCAGTAAACGATGTTAACCAATGAACTGCAGCCTTCTGTGTGACGTCACGCCTTCAGAATAAAGTGAATTACGTCACGCCTTCTCGATCAGAATAAAGTGAATTGCGTCACGCCTTCTCGATCAGAATAAAGTGAATTGCGTCACGCCTTCTCGATCAGAATAAAGTGAATTGCGTCACGCCTTCTCGATCAGAATAAAGTGAATTGCGTCACGCCTTCTCGATCAGAATAAAGTGAATTGCGTAACGCCTTCTCGATCAGAATAAAGTGAATTGCGTAACGCCTTCTCGATCAGAATTGAGTTAGCGAATTCACCCTGCGTGTGACGTCACGCCTCCGAGACGTCAAAACATGATAAACAGCAAACTATAAACAGCAAACTAACATGATAAACAGCAAGATAAACAGCAAACTATCACACCGATATGAATTCATTTCATAGAATTAAAACATTTTAAAAAAAAAAATAGTGTTTCAACAAATGACCATCTTATCCATGTAACGTTACATTTAATGTTATGGAGACGAGTCAGCTATTATTATCACTTACGTTATAGCAACTACATTGCAGAGATGGGGGACTCGAGTCATATGACTTGACTCGAGTCGGACTTAAGTCGCAAATTTTTGACAAAGACTTGCTTGACAAATATTAAAAAAAGACTCGACTTGACTTTCACTTGACATTCATGTCTTGAGACTTGACTCGGACTTGAGTTAAATGACTCGAAATAACTTGTTTTTTGTTTTTGTTTTATCTTTTTTGTCTATTTTGTTTTTAAATCTGTTTTTAAACGCACGCAAGAGCGTAATCTAACCACGTGACGCAGAAGGCAAGCAGAGGGATAAACTAATAAACCTTAACAGACGTGACGAAACATGGAAGGCGCCACACCAAAAATACATAAGTTCGGGTACCGGGATTTTGTGCAAGATGAGAAGAGAAGAACAGCAGTATGCGACCACATCGCTCACAATTGAATGACAAAGTTCTAACAAATTAAATTTTTTTCAAGCGCAATGTAGTGTAAATGGTTGGTCACTGTTTATGTGGAAATGTCAGCTTTTTTGCAATAGCACTTATAATTGGTCTTCAGTGTTAGACTTTGAGTGAAAAGCGTATGGATCGTTTATGGGGATGCACATATATATAAAAAACATAAATATAAATATAAAAAAAAAAAACTTCAGAGTTGCAAGCACAGCCATATTCTTGTCTCGCATGCACACGCACACACATTCAATTTAAAGGGACAGTTCACCCAAAAATAAAAAAAATCTTATAATTTTCTCACCCTCATGATGTTACAAACCTATATAAATTTCTTTGTTTAGATGAACACGGAGGAAGATATTTTAAGGAATGTTTGTAACCAAACCATTCATGAGCCCCATTCACTTCCATAGTATTCTTTTTTCCCACTATGGAAGTGAATGGGGCTTATGAATGGTTTGGTTACAAACAGTCCTCAAAATATCTATTGTATTGTAACATCATGAGGGTGAGAAAAAGATGACAGAATTTTCATTTTTAGGTGAACTATCCCTTTAATTAATAAATTATACTCACTCCAATCATCTCTCTCTCTCCCCAATCTTTTTATTGAATCTTGTGGGATTCAATAATTTACGTTTTTTGGTTGACGTGATTGATTGTTGTTATTCTGTTGTTAAAAAGGAAGGATCTAATTTAAGGATGTGTTCATGTCCATACTTTTCCATGGTCTTCTGCCATGTTTGAGGCATATTGAAACTTTTCATGCTTTTCTGTTGGCCTTATTTCAGTTACATTTACATCTTATTCTTTGTAGTTTTGATTTTTATTCATTTTTAGATTTTTATTGTATTTACAACTCACCTGTATGTGGACACCTTTTAAAAATAAATGCATATAATCATTTTTGTTGCAAATAAAACTCTCATAGTCCATAAATACTGTAGATTTAACTTTGTTTAATATATACATTTAGTTAAATCATCAAACATATGTATGACTTGCCAGTGACTTGCTTGACTCAAGCTACGACTTGACTTGACTTGCTTGACATAAAGCAGTGACTTGACTTGACTCTCACAAAAAATGACTTGGACTTGCTTGAGACTTGAAGGTTAAGACTTGAGATTTACTTGTGACTTGCACATGTGTGACTTACCCCCATCTTCTGCCATACAATTATCTATAATAAAGAATCATAACTATAGAAACAATAACATAGAATGCGTTAATGTAACCGGGTCATTTGAATTACTGACAGAGTTACTGACAGAACTGCTGTTAAGGAAAGAAAGCATTAACACCATATTCAACAGCATTGTGATATTATTCATTCATTCATCTTCTACCGCTTATCCGAACTACCTCGGGTCACAGGGAGCCTGTGCCTATCTCAGGCGTCATCGGGCATCAAGGCAGGATACACCCTGGACGGAGTGCCAACCCATCGCAGGGCACACACACACTCTCATTCACTCACGCAATCACACACTACGGACAATTTTCCAGAGTTGCCAATCAACCTACCATGCATGTCTTTGGACCGGGGGAGGAAACCGGAGTACCCGGAGGAAACCCCCGAGGCACGGGGAGAACATGCAAACTCCACACACACAAGGTGGAGGCGGGAATCGAACCCCGACCCTGGAGGTGTGAGGCGAACGTGCTAACCACTAAGCCACCGTGCCCCCCATTGTGATATTAATCTATAATTAATCTCTAATTTATCTGGAAGTGATGATACAGTTAAACGTTATTACATAAAATGTATCAGATGTAACATAACATGATTAGGATCAGTGCCCCTGATTATCATTTCAGGAAAATATATAATCATTTAAATCCTTTGCTGCCCTTCAAGCCAGCGTTTTACTCTTTCACAAGTAAGACATAACTGAGCACTTCTCTGCACAGCAGCTTGCTGAGTTTATTAGAAATCTCTGTGTCGACATGTGATTTGAACAATGTATTCCTGAGAGAATTGCAAAATCCAGGAATGACAAACTGTTCTTGAGAATAGTTTTGTTGTGTGATTTGTTTTATTTCACTGGACTCTAATATTCCCCAGACCCCGATGTTCTCACAAAGGTGATAAAATCTGCAATCTGTAGCAAAACCAACAGAAATTATAATGGCTGTACAATCTAGAAAACAGGGAAGTCAGTGGATCTATTATATAAATGAGAGAATTAAAATCAATAGTGTAGATCTAACATTATATATTTTAATCATTTTTTACAAATACATTGGTAATTATTTAATATAATTATCACTGCTGTGTATTATTGTGATTCCCATTCAACTTATTTTTTTGGCCTGTCTATGACTCCTTAGGTAGTCTGCTAAGAGAGTGGGATAATCAGTCATGACTCCGGTTGCTCCTGCCGCAAAAGCAGCCTCGATATCCCGTTCTTCATTGCAAACAAACAGATGGATCTGAATGACACAAAAAAAGAAAGAGAAAAAGACAAGCAAAGATACAATTGCTAAACTAGAACTTATTGGAAACCATAATGAAAGATACAAAATAAAAAAATAATTGGACGGCTTTCTACACCTGAATTCCTCGGTCTTTAAGATGCTGAAACAAAGCTTTCCTCAAAGTCAACCTATAACAATAAATAAATAAATAAATAAATAAACCTTGCATGAATACAAAAGTGTTTTTTTTTTTTTTTTTTTTTTTTGACTTCGTGTGGATTAAGTACTATTTTTGTAGTTTGCACTAATTAGAAAGTGTTTCATTTGTAAATACTTTTCAATGAGACAGATGGCCCATCTGTTCCTGAGAATGCCAGGCTCTGGGATGTAAGTCCTGAAAAGGAAAATACAAATGAATAAATGACCCTAATCTAGTACTGTAATGCCTGACATGGCCAGAGAAATTGTGCAGTCTACAGACACTTTGTACACATTTAAAAATACATAATATACACTAATTATACAATAGCTAATAAGTTCATAAGAGTAGAAAAATGATCTTGAGTAATAAAGCACACATACCTGTTGATGATTTGAGGCAGGTAGTACTGCAGGAAGCTTTCTCCCAACGCGATGAAGGGCAAAAGGCCAGTATAGTAAAGCAGGAGCAGCTGCATACCACGCGTCTCTGTGAACATGTAAGGCATCGTGGAATTCTAAACAACACAGAAAATGAGATGATGAGATTCAGGACACAGGTAATAAAATCAGGGAAGTAAATAAAAAATTTCATTTAAAGTGACTGTCAGTGAATTTAGAGGTAAGTTTGCAGAAGCTAGCATTTTTGTAAAGACACAGGTCTTTATAAATTTCCAAACATCTTTTTAAAAGGCATTATGCCATTACTTTTGTCTAAAAGCTTGGTTGTTATGATATACCGATAGACCTTTTCATTTGTACTCATTTTTGAATGCTGAATGATATCATTTGTTCATCGTCCATTTTACGAAGTCTGTGGCACAACAGTGTTACTGTATCATGAATGCATTACACACACCACTTTACGACATTCCTTCATAATACTTGTCTCCACAGATGCCCATACTGTGATGTCTTCTCGGTCATACGTCTTAACAAGAGCGGATATCTGACAGAAAAAAAACACAAAGATGAGCGAGAGGACATATTCAGATTGAGATGTTGTGTAGCGTAAACATGGAAAACACAAGCTGCGACTCAGAAAAAGAGATTCACAACTAAACAAATTTTTTGGGCAAAAATTAAAATTGGACATTAATAGGACATCCCACCTTTTCAATTAGGTCTATGTTGAGCTCTTTCACCTCGATGTTCACGGGCATCTTGGGAAACTTGCGGAAGACTTCTTCTAACAGGACAAACTTTCTGTCAGAGCCAGTGCTGTAGCGACCTGTGCAAACAGTGTTGTGTGTTACAAATGAATTACAATTATGTGTGTGTGTGTGCGTGTTTGGAAACCCACCTGTGTAAAACGTAACCTCGAGTTGTTCCTTATACAGTGGTATCTCCTGAAGAACAATAATTAAAAATAAGACCAGCAATCATGAAAAAAGTTTATTTCTATTGTTACAAGTAGCTAGAGTATTTTATAGGCAATATTCTGCCACTCAAAGGTGGATCATCACATAGACAGAAAAAATGCCTGTCTTCTGTTATGTTGTACACTTTTGAAGTGAATGATGATCTGTATTCCTCCAAGTTACATAGATTTTACTTTGTTACTCTGTATTCCTATTTGCAAGCCTTCTATATCTAAATCACATGAGATCATTTAGAGTTTGACAGTTTGAGAAAGAATTCCTGCGAACAAGCACTTCTAAAACTAAAAGCTATTTATGATTAATAATAACAACAAAAAGTATAAAATGAAAAGAAAACCTACAGCAAAATAAAAATTTACTTCAAAAAACCATATAAAAAATTATATAAAATACAACTATGGTTTTTGGCAACTTTTTGTTTGATGTTACATGTGAACATATTCACATGACAGGAGTTCTAGTTTTTGTGGACAAATATTTCTCTGGAAAAATATTGCCCGCTTTTTAGTCCATCCTTCTGATAATCAATTTTCTTTAGACAGGGTCACAAGGAGAGTGGAGCCTATTCCAAGAAACCTGGAGCAACATCGTCACACACCGTTTTACACACTACAGACAATTTAGAGCCCAAAACTCGTGTCTTTAGATTGAGGAGAACATGAGGAGAACATGTAAACTCCGCACTCACAGAAAATAGGCTGAAATTGAATTCTGGACGTACAAAGCAAACATTGTACAAAGAAAAAAAATCATAGTTAAATTCATTGTCTGCAACTATTTGTTTACAGAAGCAAAACGTAAGTTATGCGATATTTACTATATGTAAATATAACTTTAGTTTTCTCACATTCGGAGATGTGATTTAGAAATTAAGATTAGAATGAAATCTTTGTATAAAGCTTTGTAAAGATTCACAACAATAAATCCAAATGAAGTCCTGTACAAAATGTGGAAAAGTTCAAAGAAAGTGAATAATTATGCAAAGCACTGTATGTATTCTCCTCATGAGCAAAGATTATCAGCACTTGGTTATGCACCTACTGTATACACTTAGTCAAGAGTAATCTTTCTTCTTTCATGTGAACTCTTTTGACTATTCAAAATCGTTTGAACCTCTGACCTCTAAGTTCAGATCGGAGATGTTAGCATCAAGCCCAGTCTGCCGCAGGAGATTCTCATCATGTGACACTATCACGTGACCATCTTGAGTAAGGTGGCAGTCCAGCTCGAGCATCTCTGTGCCTACATCCACTGCACTGAGGGAGGAGGAGTTTGAAAGACATCAGGAGTGATAAACAGGAGGAACTGGATAATGTAGTGTTATTAGAATACAGGGTTTAGGAATGTCACTGGACATTTTACATTCAATATTTCATATAAAAAAATTACCTCATTTGCACATGTTAAGTGAGTGAGTGAGTGAGTGAGTATCTATCTATCCATCCATCCATCTATATTATTGACTCTTGCTATTAGAAGGAGGTTCATGTGGCCTGATCTAAGATCAGTGATTACTCACTGTGTGAAAGCCTCCATGGTGCTTTCGATTCTCTCGCCAGAACCTGGAAAAATCCGAGATGCCAAATATTAAAAATTCATAGCAATTAATAAAATTAATTTATATATATTGCATATACAGATCTATAAAAAGAGTAGATGCAATGAACAGTAGGGGTAATTCAGTGAATTGTACAGCAGTTACATCATCAATTATTCCCGATAAGAGAGTAACACAGTTACAGTATGACCTACATACCTGGATTGTGCAAACACAGGTATCATGAGCAAATCACAGAGTAAACATATTTCTCAGGGGAGCGGTTTTTCAAGTCTTAACTCTGGCACTCCCATGGATTGCATTCTGTCTCCTAACATCCTCTGACCCAGCTAACATGAACAGTTTGATGATTCCTTAATGACTCTTGCTACAAGCAATATGCAAATAGAACCAAAGTAAATTGGAAAACTTGCGGTACTGTACATGGGGTCAGGATTGAAATTAAGAAACAGAGTGCTAGATCAGCTTTAAATGAATCTGGCTACAGGGATTGAGGAACTTTACAATTCTTCTGCAGCAGGTTCTGGATTGATTAGTGACCCTGAGCAGATCTGTTGCATTCTGTATTGCTAGGTGAGGATAAAGTTAAACCAGGTGAAACTTCAGACAAAATGAACCCATGTGAGACTTGAATGAGACAGAATGAACAAACAAACACCATATGGGACTTTCACCAGAAAATGTAATGATATAATGCATGAGATCTTTTTTTTTTTGTAGGTTGTACTTATTACAGTATGTTTATATCCTAAGCTTCACTGATTGGTCAGTTAAACTGAAGGAGTATAAACAATATTGTGTTTCTCAGAGACAATTATTAATTTCCATGTCTTAACATGAACAGAATGTCATCTTTGAAGGGTAAGTTATACGGGTTGAATATCCAGGAATATAAATAATTTTTGAAGAATAGAAAAGAATAGAGAATATAAATATAATCGTGTAATTAAATACGATTAAATGTGAAGGCACACCTTTCGCCTTTTGAGACCTGTATGAATATAGTGTAGGGAAAATGATTTACATCATTCACATGAACAAGTGAAATCATTAACTTCTCAGTTGTTAACTGGACACGGGGATAAGTGATTTGTACACAGGAATGGATTGGGAAGGTGAGACAACTTACCTCCTCTGTGTGAGATGTGTGTGCAATGGAAGGCTGTCTGCTTCTTCTTGTGCAGGATGTGTGGATTCTTCAGCAGGTAGAGTGATGCTATGGTGTACCCCCCTACTGCTGGGAGGAGGTAATACATGAAACTGGACATACTTTCCACAGGCTGGTAACCCCAAGGAATTCAGAGAGTGGTGACAAGTCACTGCAGGAAAAGAATTCAGCTGTCAAAGAAAACCAAGGTTTTATTTGGCATTAAGAAGGTATTCTCAGATTACCTGATTCTGATTTTTCCTTTTTGTTGGTGTCCTCTTGATGTTTTATCTTCACAGATAAAGTGAGAGAGAGAGAGATGGATTAAACACTGATCCCAAAGACTTTCCCTAATCTCTTTCACTGCTGACCTATTTGCTGTCTTTCTGTACACCTTCCTTTTCCCCTCTATATATCCCCTCCTTCTTGTTAAATCCAGAACTAGTCAAACCGGACTAGAAGCCTGAAAAAAGTAAAACCTCAGTCACTCCTTCGACATAGACCATAAAACCTAAATGGTGCAACAGTTCTTTTCTTTAGTCCTGCTCTCTGTGGAGGGGTGTCTCTGATTAGTGTATCATTGTGGTTAGTCAGTGACAGCCAGCAGCACTTTCTCTCCTTCTGTTCTCCTGCTTTGTCTGTAATTGTGTGTGTGTGTGTGTAAAAGAATGTTTTCATCTTTCAGGTTTCACTGCTTGTGTCTGAAGGTTTATATGAAATCTTGATTTGCATGTGTGAGGTTCAAATAAAACTGAGGGTGTGACTGAACTCGCTTCTGAGCTGTTGGGTTGGTTCAAAGGTTGTTCTTGTTTATCAAATGGTGGCATATGTATATGAACAGTTATTCCTGAAGTATAATGTATATTTGTCAAAGGCTGGATATCTATCTATCTCTCTCTCCCTCACACGTTGCACACACATACACACACACTTAATTTAGAAAAAAAAGTTCACATATTGAGCACATTTTTGTTCCTCACTAGTGGCTAAACACACACCAGACACACAAGTCAACATATCTAAAGTGAAAATCCGTGTTAGTCAGCAGATGTTTTCTATTGTGTGGATTTGTACAGAAAAGCTGACAGGCTTTTCTATACAAAGAAAGAAAGAAAGAAAGAAAGAAAGAAAGAAAGAAAGACAGATTTATCTATGAATTGTTAGATCAAATTATCTATAGTTAGCTCTAATTATCTATGAATAGTTAGCTGAGGAAATTTAATCTTAGCTAACAAACATGTTTTGCTACATAGCAAGCTAAGAAACACTACCTAACTTAGCTATTAAACAAAACATTTACTTATGTATATTTTTATTACATGACTCAATAAATGACTCGCACCATTTTACAAAGATTTAACATTAATGAGAAACTCACTCTTTTATCCAACCTGAGATCTTCTATGTGATATACACTGCATATAGCTAGCTTTTTTCTTTCTTTCTGTTTTACACACAATGAATAGCTTTCAGCAGTGTAATTTATAGGTAGCGATAAGCTGTACCTTGAGAAGTTTTAAAAGCTGCCAACTGATCAGGATCTTCAGCAGTCACACTAGATAGAAGTAGTGTAAAAGCAGGTCTCTGATTATTCGTAGCTACCTACAAGCACAGGATTGCATTGATAATTATGTTGTTTCTTCTTCTTTTTTTTAACATTTGAAACACCTAAAGTCTTTTAATGAACCACCTACAGAAATTTCAAAATAAAATTTAAGTAATTAAACTATGGCTTTCTCTCATAATCTAAACAATTTCATGTACAATAGTGATGTGAAAATGTCACCTGGTTCACCTGCTTTAGTAATATTTATATACAGTAAACACTAAAAAGATCACGGTAGAACATGGTGGTAGGGTGACCTGGTTAGTGAGGGTAGTTGTGGGAAAGTGCTGCGCCACCTATGTTCAATCCTGAGCTCATTTCTGTGAGTCTGAACATTTTTTTTCCAAGGACAATAAATGAAAGAATAAATGAAAGACATTGCTGATGGACAGGAGATCTTTTAAATCTAAAAATGTGCTTCGGTTTTGCTCTTTCGCTAGATTTCATAGTGTGGTTCAACGACCTGGGATAGCTAATCACAAATCAGAATCAGAATCAGATTTATTGGCCAAGTGTGTTGACACACACAAGGAATTTGGTTCCAGCAGTTTGTGACTCAAAAGTACAGACATAAATAACACTATACTATACTACACAAACTATACAAGACAATGCAGACGATGAGATACAATATAGACAGAATGAGTATTAAATATGAATATAGAATTTACTGTGTGTTGCAGTCTGTTTCTGTCCAAACCAGATGGTGATGGATGTACACAGGACAGATTCAATGTCTGCAGTGTAGAACAGCATCAACAGCTCCTGTGGCAGACCATACTTCCTTAGTTGGCGTAGAAAGTGCATCCTCTGCTGGGCCTTTTTGATGATAGGAACTGTGATATAAATATGAGGAACTTTATGGAACATCCATGTTGATGTAACATAGTTTGTATTTCTTGGTGCTTCTGTCGTGTAAAATATATTTTTTTTACAGATTTACAACCCTTTTACGTGATGATCATCTCGCCCAGAGCACGCTATGGAAGCTGAAAAAGCGGTTGAAATGGATGAACAACCGAAGGACACTGAGAACCTCAGACAGGCTTCTTAATCAGCTCAAAATACTGCTAAAAGTAACTCTGCCTTGCTTAGAAATGTTTAGAGCACCGAAATACTGGCTGAGATTGGCGAGTTTTGTTATAGATATACCAGAGCTTGGCCTGGGCAGGGCCATGCGAGCATGACTCTGGAATCCTGATTCTCAGCAAAGCTAGCAGCAGCTGTCGGGACATGCCAAGCACTTGAGTAAAAACAGGACAAACAATCCGACTTAACACTGAAAATGTTTAGCCCTGAAACTTACCAAGCAAGTGTGTAGCTCCTTGGAATTGATAAGGCTTGTAGTATCTGGGTATGAAAATCTCAATGGTTCTTGAGGTTTTTTTTTTTTACCCCACACATAAATCTATGTAACTGGCATCACCTAAAGCATAAGTAAGACTAAAAATCTGGCCAGAAAATATGTCTAGTGACAGTGAACTGGGAAAACCCATCAAACGTCAGTATGTGGCTGAATTCCAGAAACAAGGGGACATATCTAGACTTGTTTAGAATTCTTATTTAGTTACTTTTAATCCTCAAGTCTGGCCGCAGAGATCATTTTTATAGAAAAACAAAATTATTGTATAACAAAAATGGTATTGCAAAAAGTATTTAAACCCCTTGATTTTTCCTCAGTCTGTTACTATAGAGCTCCATGTGAACAGTTTTTTCCACCCAATATCAAATAAATGCTTTAAACTCTTATCATTATGCTGTGATGAGTAAAAGATGAAGAACATCTTCAAAAGCATCCAAAAACAAATCAACTGAGTTATAGGACAAGCAGGAAAATGGATCGAGACTGATGTATTCTGCACCAGAGACGAAAACATTCACAAGAAAAAAAACCTGCAACACACCAAATTACATCAGGAATTTTATTTATGTATATAAGTCTGTTTCTTTGTTAATTGTTTAATTCATAATACCCATAAGCATGTACATACACTAAAACCATCCATGGTTCATAACTCTTGACAATCTACTCATAGCTTTAAATCATCTTTTAAAATAATTCCTTAAAAGATTGGGAGGGGGATAGTTTTCCGATAGAGTGACAACAACACCTGATTAATTCACACATGAAGAGAGAAATGAAAGGAAAAAAAAAAGTTTTACATCCCTTTTCATTCTTAAAAAATATTTATCAATATAACATCAATAATTATAAGAACAGCCATTAAAAGGACATTATTAAATCTATTAATTTGTAGGTCTCAAATAATATACTGTTTGTGTGAGAGATGGATATCTGTACGTGTGTTGTGCGATTGTTCAGTCCCTATGGTCCCATTTTTGTAAATAAGCAATACATCAACAACGCGGCATAAGTATTTCCTTGGTAACGATTTGTTCCCCTTGGCTCAGTGAGCGGCGCAGAGTCACTTGCAGTGAGAGGACGCAGAGGGGAAAAAGAAAATAAATAATGAAGCAGACAGACATGCAGACACAGACATGGGGATGCAGCCCGACCATCTGTGCCTTTCTGTCCCACAATGCACCAACAAAGCAAGAGGGGGGAATAAAAAGCGGGACCCAAATGGAGTGAGTACTACAGAGGTTATGTCACATCTCCATCGATCAAAAATGTTTCTATAAAGAGAAGACAAAAGAGGACAGAGCAAAAAAAAAAAAACAAAAAAAACAACATTAGATATGTAGAAGAAATAAAACAAAGCATTTGGTCGTGAGACACAAAGTGCAGGTGCACAGATTGAAAAACGTCATTCAGCCGATGTATGAAATGTACTGCAGGGTGTGCTTTCGCTGTACCTACACAAAAAATATACAAACATTAACATTGTGTAGGAATGGAGCTCGGCTTTTATTCAAAGTAAAACGTACCCCGCTGTTTAAAATCTCTCTCTGTTCCATCTCTCAAGAGCTAGCTTTCCTCGTTGGTGACCAGACAAAAAGCGTATATCTGCGTTTGTTACAGGCGTTTAAGTCAGTTGCAGGAAACAAAACAATGCAATAACACTTCTTCAAACGAGCAGGAAAATAGGAAACACTACCTGTGATTTGGTGCATGCAAATTCAGCCAGTCACAGACTACATTATCACAAGGTCAGCCAATCACAGGCAAGAGAGGCGTTGAGGTCAGCAAGCCCCGTGGAAAAAAGCCCTTTTCGAAAAAATTGTGACATCACCAGGGGGGAAGGAGTGTGTGCTATGGCTCCGAAAGCGATCGGCTTGGCTATGCCTCCTCAACTGGCAACGTGAGGAGAACGAATGTGAACGAATGCTGCAGGTGCTGGAGAAAAATGATAAGGGATCAGCGGTTAAAATCGGAGATAAAATATGTTTAGCTGGAGGAAGAAAAAAAAGGAAGGGATTGACGACCAACACTAAGAAAATAACTTGCAGAAAATCTACACACTGAGGAACGTCGAGGAAATGAACATTCAATGTATAGAGTGTTTTCTCTTAATTGGTTCATTCTTGCTGCTGCAAAAAGTTAAACAGAAAAAGAGGAAAAAAAGTATGCTGGGATGATAGAGTTGGATGATACTGATGGCTTCATTTTCCAAGAGCACTGATGGGGAGGGAAACACCAATGGAAGCAGATATGGTACAGTAAAATAACACAAGATTCCGTTCTATACATCTTCATCCTGTGTATTTTCCTTTTTTTTTTGTAATTGCCAGCAATGACTGACTATCTAGAGCAAGGAAAACTAACCAGGCTTCTCGTGTGTTTTGATTTAAAAAGAAAGAAAAAAATTAAATTCTAACAAATACTCAAATATAAACTCTCCACATACAAAACACATTTTGCAAAGGATCATAACGTTCAAATTACAGTGTACAAACAGATCTCAGACATATAATACTCAGAGAGAATGCAAAAAAAAAATTTAAAAAAAAAGTCCAAATTACATATGCATACACGTATACACCCAGGCGGAGCCCACAGTAACGATATGCTCGCTCTTCCTCTCCCTCTCTACGCTTTCTCTGTTTGAACGGCATAAACACCAAAACGTTAACAGGCCGAATGTGGCGAGATGAGAGGGGGAGAGAGTGCGAGAAAGAGCAGAAGTGTGAGAAAAGAAAAGCAGGAAGGGTGAAGGTATAGTGGGCTGTGTGCAGCATGGAGTGACACGGTGGATATAGCTGCCCCCCGTTCAATGGCGTTTACATAGCAGGTTAGAAACCCAAACACAGCCTCCAGGCGAAAGAGAAAGAAAAGAAATGCTCAAGTTTTCCATGTACAATTTTTTTTCTCCTTTTTTTAGTTTTTTTTTTTTTTTTTTTTGGATAACGTGTGTACAACTTTTGTAGCTTGTTTGGAGTTATCTTGTTCTTAGCCTAAGCGTGGCTTGATACCTCTCCTTGGGTACTAAAAGAGAGAGAGAGAGAGAGAGAGAGAGAGAGAGAGAGAGAGAGAGAGAGAGAGAGAGAGAGAGAGAGAGAGAGAGAGAGAGAGAACAAAAAATTAGTTGAAAACATACACAGACTCAGCAGTCTTATTAGGAGGAATTTTTTGTTTACGTCAAGATGGAACAATGCTAATTGGACAAATAGAGCAGTAATGGAAATTTGGGCCAATGGCAGCAACCGTGGCAAAAAACCCCCAAACAAACAAAACAACAACAGGATGTTCAATCAGCAGTGAAAAAACTGGAAGAACATATTTAGAGAAACAGTCCTAATCATTATAATCAGCAATCTATAAATAAACCTCAACCTTGAGTTCTCCAAAGCTCCCTCAAGTCTCAGCTACACATCCATCCCTATATTTCAATGTTACCTAGCCAGCAGTGGTAATATAAATTGACAAAATACTATAAATCAACAAATACTTGACCAACTATATATTTAAAAAAATTCTTCATTCAATAAATTCAAGGTGGTTCTTATTTGTTTGGCACGATGACAGTGTGACTTTGCCCTAGCTTTCTAGCAGCTTGCAATACAAGTGCAACATCTGATGCTATCACCATGGCAACAATCTCACAGCTGCAGGCTGGCATCAGCAGCCGTATGAAAGTGTTCACATTTGTTCAGCACAGGGACGTGGTTGTGTGCGTTTTTTTTTTTTTTTTTTACAGCTCATGTATAAACACAGCGGTAGTGTCATTCTTGGCCCACCGACCTACACACACAGATTTCAGCTCCTTATAGTTTTCTAGAAAATCTGAAACCGGCAATTATTTGTTGCAAAGCAGCTGGGGTCAAAATGTGTCTACTTTTTTAAAAAGCAACGCTGCTGATGTTTGTTTATTTGTTTAAATTCATAAGGAGAGAACAGTGAAATAGCAAAGACACATGAAACAACCTAAATAAAAATAAATAAATAAATAAATAAAAAGAATTTGAAAAAAGTAGAAAGAGACACTATAATTACCAAAATATGTCAGAAAAGTGTACTGCGACATATTTCTACATCAATACTCTATGCTTACTTTGACCAGCCTGGTTATGAATCAATACATTTAAATCCACACCAGTAAATGGACGGCTAGCTGAAATGTTTTTACTTCATCTTTACCTCGTTTCCCTCAGGAGCCTTGGTAGTTGGCCTGGAACCGTGCCGTCTCCTCAAAGATGAGCTCCTTCAGCTTCTCTTTAGGAAGGTCATCTAGCTCCATGTTAAAGGTGAAGGGCTCCTCAGTCACCGGCTACACACAGACATAAAAAAGTGTTCCTAGTCAAATAAAACCTGTATATTATCTCTGATGCTTTAATGGTGCAGTTTGTAATTTTACAAAATTGTTTATAGACACATTTAGAAACATGTTTGTAGACATATACATCATACAAAGAAATTTAGACAGAAATATTCTCATTAAAACCATGCAATGTATTTGACTGGCATCTGTGTTTCATCATTCCAATTAAATTTCTTCCAGAGTCAGAAATTTTGCTCTGCCTCCTCTTTCAGCATATTTGTTAAACTCTGCTTCTTCTCCTTAAAAATTAAGAGTTTGGGACTGTGTTGCCTAAGAAAGGGAGGCTTGCTAACTTTCACTGGAATTGTACCTCTCCTTTCATGCAGCAGAGGGCACTAAACATTACAAAAGGACACCATTACACTACACAGATTGATGCATTCCTAATTCATTTTATGTGCAGCTTAGGCGTGGGATGAAAGGCAGCAGTCGTTGGATCATAGCTTTTACAGAACAAATGCAGCTTTTATGCTTTACAGTAAGTAGAAAGAGTGAGAGATGTGGGGTACGTGCTGCAGAGGCGAGATCGAGAGTACCTCATCAGTGGGGTCATAGTACTGCTCCAGGTAAGGGTGTGCCAGTGCTTCTTCCACAGTTATACGCTTGATGGGGTTAAAAGTCAACATACGGTCCAACAAATCCAGAGCTAAACAGAAGACAAACAACAATGAAAAGTTTTTACCATACACACAGATTATGAACACACACATGCTTACAATGTTGTGTTTGTCGATATAAACAAAAACAGTGGAATTTCAGGAAGAAGCCTAATTAAAAATCGTCTGATGAAGTTTTATTGTGTAAAGGGAAATTACTATACAAATTAAACCCACACACATTCAACTTTAAATGGAATATCTTCCCTATTGTCACTGGCTGCCACATTCAACAAACCACAATTGTTTTTGCCTGCAGGCCTCATCTGATTGTCTGGCAGCCCCCAGGGTGTGGGGTGGGGGGTTTGCTATCTGTACTCACAGTGTTAAACATTCACTACACTGCTATAAATCCATCAATTTCTTAAAATACATCATCAAATAAAGTTAATATGTGTAATTGGAAATGTTTGGTTATCTTCCAGTAAAATAAATAAACCAAAAAGCACAAAATGACATGCCATTAAACATTGTGCAATGTTCAGAGCTTTTAGATATTTTGCACAGTATATTCACCATTCTTTTGCAGCTACATCCAGCTCACACTCCTACACACACCCACACACAAGCCAACCAGATAACGAACAAAAGGACCACTCTTTAAGACCTGAAATGTTAATCTTGATTACCATTCAAACTTCCCAAAGGCCTTAACACACACGTGTGTGTGTGTGAGATATATGGAATAGAAGAAGGAGTTCTGATTAAGCTTTTACATAATGCGGATGGCCGAGTGTACGTGTGTCACAAAGAAGGCAAACCGGCAGAGGCAGTGTGATGATCTGGGCGACGATCTGCTGTAGAACCTTAAAGTCCTGGCTTTCACGTGGATGTTACTTTAACACGTATCACCTACCAATCACTGTTGCAGACCAAGCACACCTTCATGGCATCAGTATACGTGGTTTCTTTCAGCAGGATATCACTCCATGCCACCCTGTAATACTTCTTTAGAAATGATTTGAGGTCACAGATAAGGCCTTCAAATTTCCCAGATGTCAATGAGATCAAGCATCTGTGGGACGTGCTGAAAAATCAAGTCTGGAAGGCAAACCTCACAACTTAGAGAACTTGAAGAATCTGCTGCTAATGTCTTGGTACCAGATACCACAGCACACCTTTAAAGGTCTTAGAGGATTTGAAGTTCATGCCTCGATGGGTCAGAGCTGTTTTGGTGGCACAAGGAGAACCTACATTTTAGTAGCCAGGTAGTTTAACTGTTATGGCTGATCAGTGTGTGTGACATATTACACACATGCATACACACAGACGCCTGAATGCCCACACACGCACAGTGCACAGATGTCTAAGGCTTTCAGGCTTTTAGTACAGCTCTACCTTGAATATTAAAGCTCTCTCTTACATTAGTGTGAGTGCCACTGAATCATGCTGACGTAATTATAATGCTGTATTAATGCCAAACATATTGTAAGCACTCTTAAAGACAACACTGATTCAGTAGAGAGAAAAAAAAAGAAATGTAGAGTGTTGCCATGATACTACCAGCATAACTGAATGCCATCCTTTATAGAAGACCCGTTTGTACATGTTGCACCATGCACCTTATGCAACAGAATCGCGCTAATGATAAGCAATACAGCTCAGTTCTTACTCTCCCTGCTCATCAAAATACAAACATTTTACAATCACTGAATTTTAAACTAGTAAACAGTGAAAATAATCACAAGAATAGTAAAATATATCATCATCAAGAACCTAATACAACATAAGAACCTATATACAGATACATTCATGCTATTTTCTAGCATCTGTTTTGGTGAAAAAATGTGATTTCAGTGATTACAACCGTGGCATGGCTGTTGGTGCCAGGTAGGCTGGTTTGAGTATTTCTGAACTGCTTATCTGTGAGTTCACTCAGAATGGTGCAATATAGAAAAAACATCCACTTCTGTCAGGCAAGAACAGAAAGCTGAGGCTGCAGTGAGCTCTGGCTCAACAAAACAAGACAACTAAAGACTGGGGAAAAAAATAGCCCAATCTGATGAATCTCCATTTCTGCTGAGGCACACAGATGGAAGGGTTTTGAATATGGCACCAGACGCATGTATCCTTGGACCCAACCTGTCTTGTGTCAACACTCCCGGCTGGTGGAGGTAGTATAATAGTGTGGGGAATGTTTTCTTGGCAAACTCTAGGCATGTTAATGCCAAACAATCTTCATTTGTATGTCACATATTTTAATATTTTCACTGACCATGTGTATCCCTTCTTGGCCTCAGCTTACCCGTCTTCTGATAGCTACTTCCAGAATAACACCACACAGTGCCACAAATCAAAATTCTTCAAGGATTTTAAAACAAAATCTGTTGCGCACACACTCCTACTGCAGCTATGCAGATCAGACTGAATAGCAAAGCATGCAAACGGTTGCTCTAATCAACTTCATACGATCTTTATAATGAAAAGTGTCCTATTTTAGTTGTATGCCTTTTTTGATCAGTTCCTTGTCAAACATACAAGAATAGATTGCTTTTTCATTAACAATCTCAAAACAGTCTCGATTTAGGCCATCCTTAAAAATATTTTGGTTTGCAGTAACAGTATTGCCAAAAAAAAAAAAAAAAAAAAAAAAAAAAAAAAAAAAAAAAAAAAAAAAGGGTCGGTAGGTAGGTCTATTTTTTTTTTTTTTTTCAAGTATCAATGTAAAAAAAAAAAAAAAAAAGGTACAATTTTGGTGATGGTGATTACGTAGGTATGAAATTAAACAAATTAGCATATCGTGACGCCACTGACTGGGTCTTCAACCCGTGCCTTCGGGCGCATCATTGCAAACCTCATTTTGATGCAGGCTATTTAGACCACAAACAAATTTGTTTGAACGGTGACCGCGAACATTTTGTTTACTGCAGCCGCAGTCATCATTACCCAGCGCGAACCGTTGACTGACAGTGAATGAGTGTATGAGACGAAGCGAACGCACAGGCCATAGGGTGACAAACGGTAACCAATAGTGTCAACATAGATGACGTCACGGGTTTTTATTTAAAAGAAAGAACATAGCCTTCATTTGTATGTAGGCCTAGGCAATTTATATATTTACAATACTTACTAAAATATAATTAATATTATTTTATTGCTTTTGTATTAGTTGTTTGAAGAGTAAAAAAAAAATTGGTCGGTCTTAACGCAAATTTACAACCGGCAAGTCGGTCGGACTTTAAGCAAAAAAAAAAAAAATAAAAAATTGAGTCAGTCCTAAATTGACAGGGTCGGTCGGGTTACGGCAAACAAGAATATTTTTAAGGATGGCCTTACCTTGACACAAAGCAAAAACACAGCTTTCAAGCATGAAACTCAAGTTTAGACAAGTCATTAATCAAGTCATTAACTTTAATAAAATTAAAAAAAAAAAAAAAAAAAAAAAAAAAAAAATACTACCAATATAAATTATTTATAGATCTGGATTTGGACTCGACTACTGAATATTGTCTATTCTCCGTAGGTGCATGCGTGTACATGTGTATACCTTTGCTATCCGCCTTGGGAAAGAGCTTGCTCCATGGAACTTTGGGCTTTGGTGGGAGAGACTGCAAGTAGCTCCTGGCTTTCATGTTGATTATACAGTTTAGATCTTCCTGAGAAGGAGAGCCCAGGATACCTAGGAAAACCACACATACATTTATACAAAGCCCATCATTTTTACACCTGCACTCTTCATGGAATGTGGTTTTAATGTTTCATGTTTATAGCGAAATTGGCGCTGCACAAACTTTGATTACAAATGTTAAAAAATCTAAAAGTGTTGAACTTAAATTACATGCTGAATTGAGCATTTCTAGGACTATAATGCCAGCCCCTACAATGTTGGTTCCCTTCATAATGTGTCAGAAACCACAAGCCTGTCTGAGGTTATCTAACAACTATGTGGTTTGAGAATGTGTGAACTTCAGCCTGTAGTTTGCACAATGGTAACATGCAGTCAATACCTTGTGTTACTTGATAGCTGCATTAGGCTTGTAACCCTGGTATGAAGCTAACAGTGCAAAACCTGGACATAAGGATGTCTTGACTGCGTTAGATGGAAAATGTGTCAGTTTTCGACCCCGACCACAACTTCATAAGCAAAACCGAGCAAACCAAAAGCAGCTGCAATCGTTTCAGTCAAGTGATTAGGTGCTGTATACGGTTGGGTGCAAAAGTTTGCATACCCCAATGCAAAATATCTCCAAATTTAATTTACAGCAGTTAGACTGTAAACTGCTAAATTACAGTCAAACTGCCACATCCCTAGCAGTCAGGGATGTGGTAGCCTAGTGGTTAAGGTGTTGTGCTACCAATCGGAAGGTTGTGAGTTCGAGTCCTACGTCCACCAAGCTGCCACTGCTGGGCCCCTGAGCAAGGCCCTTAACCCTCAGGTTGTATAATGCTATAATGCTCAGTTGTATAAAAATGAGATAAAATGTGAGACATCTGGACAAGGGTGCCTGCTAAATGTAAAATGTAGACATTTAGTGTATTTGGGTTTCACAATCAACTAAATAGCTAAATTACAATGCATTTCAATATTAATACTGAAAAACGAGTTCGAGTTCAAACAATTTTATGAAATAAATCTACAACTGGGTTTCTGTACAGTTGCAATGTCAACTGCACAAAATTTAACTGATCTGATTGTTAAAATTAGTGCTCTATTGATTTCCCTCAGGTTTTGGACTGTTGTCTTGTTGCTGCATCCATATTTTAGTTTTAAAATTTGACGTCTTACCAAGTATGTGATTGAGTTGGTCCAGATAGTGCTTTCCTGGGAAAATGGGCCGATTGGACAACATCTCGGCCAGGATGCAACCTACTGACCAGATATCAATGGACTTTGTGTAGCCCTGACACACAGAAGAAAAGGGCGAGGGGGAGACAGAGACAAAGACACACACACAGAGAGAGGGAGAGGGAGAGAGGGAGAGAGAGAGAGAGAGAGAGAGAGAGAGAGAGAGAGAGAATTAACAAAATTCACTCTCTCATATTCCTACATATATACATGGAGATGTGTACAGGAGCCTAATCATATGCATAGAGTTACAGTTACCTTGGAATTGAGCATGATCTCTGGAGCACGGTACCAGCGAGTGGCCACGTACTCTGTGAGGAAC
This sequence comes from Tachysurus vachellii, assembly GCF_030014155.1. NCBI lineage: Eukaryota > Metazoa > Chordata > Actinopteri > Siluriformes > Bagridae > Tachysurus > Tachysurus vachellii. Next base: position 5,304,264 of record NC_083477.1, on the reverse strand, counting down.
CCAGTGTGGTCATGCTCTGGGTCAGCTATCCGTGCCAACCCAAAGTCACAGATCTGAGAATGCAGAAAAAAATAATACAATACAAAATCAGACTCACTGGCTATCTGAGAAACACAATCTTGCATGCACTAAATCTGGCCCAGGAAATCAAGGCTGTAACATAAAACGTGGCCAAATACAAAAAATAACAACAAACATCTCGATACAAGTGTCTATGGCATGTTGGAAAATGTGTGTGATAATTGTATAACATGACATGGAAGTGTGGACAAACCTATTTCCGGGTTTCTGGGACGAGCAAATTTTTTAGGTGACATTTTTGTAATCGAGAACAAGAAGTTATTTGGAAACATCAAGAAAACTAGCAAGCTGTTATATAACTGTTCTACTTAGTACACAGAGCAACCTTATGGTTAAACATATTGAGAGAGACTATAGACACCAGGCAGATTAACTGGTCAATGACAATCTGTTTTTTTTCTTAGTCTGTATTAATGCACTTGGACCTTTTCATTTTATACAATGAAAAGACTGGAGCTTTTACTCTCCAGTGGTCTACCTAAATATATTTGTGGTTGTCCACACCTGACATGTCTTGCTTAATGCTGGGATTGGGGAATTGCTGACAAACTACCTTCAGTAAATCAAAGCCTTATCCTCTGTGCAACTACCTGATTACGGGTTCTAGTTTATCTCTTGTGGTTGTGGCCGCTCCAGTATTTTGGCTGAAGCCAAAAAGTAATAAGTGCTTTACAATAGTGTTCATGTTACATAATACCATGTCAATTTTAATATTGTAGTAAGCCAATAAGGTTACCATAGAGACAATTTTAGTGCTTTAGAGCACCAACCACAAAAACATGCCTAGGCTTGAACATATGAATGCTCATGCAAGAGAGAGAGCGTTCTGAAATGACGGACAGAGATTTGTTCTTGTTCTGATCCCCCCACCAATTTACAAAGACCACAGAGAGTTTGTCCTCTAACCAGACATCAATGACATCTATGCAAAGAATTTAAGAACAGAATATTAAAAAAGTAAAGAAAATACTCTTCACAGACTGAATCTGACCTTGAGGTCACAGGTGGTGTTGATGAGCAGGTTGGAGGGCTTCAGGTCTCTGTGGAGAACATTTGCAGAGTGAATGTACTTCAGCCCACGCAGGATCTGGTACAGAAAGTAGCAGATGTGATCGTTGCTGAGCTGCTGGGTCTTCAGCAACTTGTACATGTCTGTCTCCATCAGGTCCTGCACAATGTAGCTGCAGGCAGTCAAGGAATTAATCGACTTTACAGCAGCTCTCAGGGATAATCCCAGAGCGGAGACAGGCGCACATGCCAATTACTATTTTAAATGAGTGTTAAAAGTGCTAGTTGATGTTTGGACATGAATGCAAATGATCTAGGATGATAAATCGCAAAGCAATTACATTTCATTTTGGACCACAGTGAAATGCGGCATAAATCTATCAGGCAAATCTCTAAAGCACAACCCTCGGGCCTCACTACTCTTTAGGACAATGGTTGGAAACCTGACTCCTCATCGCAGTGCAGCCTGACTCTTCAGGCGTGGCCGAACGCTCTGCTCGGGTAAAGGATACACATCACGCATGTAGTCAATGCGGCGCGCTCTCAGGATGTCGTTGATGCCGATGATGTTCTCGTGGCGGAAGCGCAGCAGGATCTTGATCTCCCTCAGCGTGCGCTGGCAATACGTCTGGTGCTCGAACGGGCTGATCTTCTTAATGGCCACTCTGCACTTGTTCACATTGTCTAAAGCAGAGCTAAATGCATGGGTGAGGAAGTGAAGAAAGAGTTAGTTTGCTCAATCAATTTTGGTGGCTAAACTATTAAAAAGAAAAAAAAGAAAAGAAAATGGTTGGCTGCAAGAAAAAAAAAATGCATCATGATGTTTAGATTTTGAAATCCAACTACATCCAGTATACACTACAAAACTACAACTAGTTTAATCTTCCCATTTAACAGTTTATATATTATTAAACAACAATAATAAGATGTTATGCATTTTACTTTATTTGGAAAATTAATTAATTTCGAATTGCACGTCATTCCAAAATCAGCAGATTTATTAACAATGCATTACGTACAGTATAACAACCAAAAATGTTAGACAACATTACACTTAGAAGGAAATGATCTTAAAAGCAAAATCTTAGATTATTTACATACGTAGGGACTAAATTCTCAGACATTATGCTCACATGATCCAGATAACCGAGAACTCAAAGTTAGCTGGGTTTTTATCATGATAAAATAACAAACACAAGATAATAATTTATCAGCTAGCTACAAACACAAAGATAAATATATAAACTTAGAGAAACAATTTAGCACATCTACTTAACATCGTAGTGATGTAATAAGGTAAATGCCCAAGCTTTTAGTTAATAGTAAGTGGTAAGTTTTAAAATAAAAACAGCATCAATAACCATTAAAACCACGCCTATGTTACAGCTTCGACATAATGACATGTCAAGGAGCTAAATGCTAACGTATTAGCATGCAGTTTTAGCTTCCTGTATCTTTACTTTTGTTAGCTATCTAGCTGAATATACGCTAATCTTGATCAGCAAAACAAATTCTTAGAACTAAAACAACTGTCATCTGCTAGTTTAATGCAGGCAGACGTCTTATTCGTGAAACGATGTAAAAGTCTCGTTAACGATTGGCTAGATACGCTTTAGTTTACATCTAATTACGTCTACAGAATAAATAGCTAGACGTGCTGTACTTTAGTACGTTGTCGTAAACTGTACCAACATTTAAATGGACCATACACTTGTTTTTTGATTTGCTTTGGATGTTCCGGTCGGTTCTGGACTGTGTTAGCTTTATGTGCTACGAGGCGAACTTGTTGAGCCGCCCAAATTCTGCTGCATTGTAAACAAACGACTTTTTTTTTTTTTTAGCATAAAATGTCGCTTTGCTTTGCTTCAAAGAATGAAGTAGCATTTTTTCCATTAGGCCCTTCAAAATAATAATAATAATAATAATAATAATAATAATACAAAAAAAAACACCACCATATTTTTTCCATATAAAATGTTAGCACGCTAGCTAGGTATGTTAGCTAGCCGAACTGGTTAGCATACTCAGCTCGGCTATCTGTTGTGTTGTTAAAAAAATAAATAACATTATAATACCCTCTTACCAGACCATCCCGTAGGCACCCTCCCCGATGTAGTGGAGGTCGGTGTAACGTGGGCCCACGTCAAAATTTTGTCCTTTCACCGACTCCAGGCCAGGTTTGGGTCCCGCGGCTCCAGTGGCTCCACCGGGCGCGGCTGTTCCTCCAGCATTGGCGGCGCTACTGTTCGAGTCCGCGGCTCCTGCCACCGTTGCACTGTTGCCCGAAGCCTCCATCGTTCCGCTCCACAAGTCCCGCTCGGTTCCGGCGCTCAGTCCTGTTGGGGGCCTTCAACTGATTTCAGTTTATCGACAACGTCGTTTATTTCCGTGAACGATCACAACGTCGCACTTGAACTGACAGTCAAACAGGAGTCGTTAAAGCGCCCTGCTTGCTTCGATGAAGTCTACAGAAGTGCGTAAATGTGTGTGCGCGTGTGTGGCCTAAGTGAAAGCGGATTTTTCCTCCCGTACTACATCGGGTAGCGCGTGCGCGCAAGCTTGAAAACGCAAATGCGCGGAGGCGCCTCTTGAAAACAATCTTCTGGCCGCATTTGCTACAATGCGCGTGCGCGGCACGAACTGTACATGGCACCGGTGTAAAGGCTTGGCAGGGTGCTCGCTCAAGAGTAGTGATTTGTTATTTATTATGATAATCGTCATTATGTGTTGTCTACACCAATCATGACCTGATATCCTGATATATTAATGTTCTTTTGTTCTGCGAATATAAGACTTATCAACAAATAACTTCAAACTACCCCGTGAATACACCCTGGATGGTATACTAGTCCATCATGACACACACATACACACACACATACATACACACACGTACATAAACACACACGTACATACACACACACATAAAGACACACACACAGAAACCAGAGATCCCAGCAGATCCCACCATGCTGCTTGATATTAATATAGTTAATACTAATAGTGGTATAGTGGTAAATGATCTCTGATCAGGTTTGTGTCTCCTTACTGGTGTTACTTGATCTTAGTGCAGCTTTTGACACCATTTACCATACTATTCTACTAGAATATGTTTCTGGTGTTAAGCGGACAGCCCTCCCCTAGCTCAGGTCTTGTTTGACTGATACAAGTACATAGATCTAAATGGTGACTTTTCGAAGTATACTAAGGCTATCTTTGGTGTCCCACAAGGTTCTGTTTTAGGCCCACTGCGTTCCTCTTTATATATGCTACCCCTCGATGCAATGATTTGTAAACATGGTATTAGCTTCCACTGTTTTTCTGATGACACGCAGCTATATGTTTTGGATAATTCAGATGAAAGACCCCAGTTTATTAAAAGTGAAGAATGTGTAAAAGACATTAGACACTGGATGCTTACAAACTTACTCCTCCGTAAGTCTAACAAAACACAGGTGCTCATACTAGGACCACATAAAGCCTGAAGTAAGCTTTCTGATCACAGAGTAATTTTAGATAGTCTTTCTATTTCATCGTGTGCAGCAGTAAAAGACCATGGTGTGATTATTGACTCTGGTCAGATGTGGATGTAGTTTATGTAGATAATATCAGTAGGGCAGCCTTCTTTCATCTCAGAAATATTGCTAATATAAAAAATATGATGTCACTACGTGATGCAGAAACACTAGTTCATGCATTCGTTACCTCTCGGTTGGATTATTGTTATGCTTTACTTTTTTGGATACTGCAGTAGGAGCATAAACAAGCTCCAGTTAGTCCAGAATGTCCTAAATAGAGCCAGAAGATATGAACATATCATTCCTGATGATGGTCGGATCTCCCACTTTCCTGGCTTGGTAGAATTGCTGCAGTTAAAATGTGTATAATGTTCAGGCTACTTTATCCATTAAAATGACACCAATCTTATGGCTAAACAAGAGAATTTAATAGCTGGCTAACTTAGACTAAAATTTGCAATGTTGCAGCTCTCTTGCTCTTTGGGAGGCTTAGAAAATACAGCAGAAAATACCAATTGGGCTCTCAGCTCAGATTTATTGCAGATTCAGAGAAGATCCAAAATCCGTTTGGCTTTATTTTGAGGGCTCACAATAATTGTGCTTTACAAAATTAGCTTTTTGTTAAAAGTCCTAAAGATGTTAAGGCATTATGCGACAACACAATTGTGCTTAACACGTGAAAGGCTTGGACCATTATACGTAGGATAGAGGGGAGGGCTAGAGCAACCATTTATAACAACCCAGAGTTTAAGGCAAGTCTCTCAGATCCTGGATTTAAAATCTGGTGTGCTTTTAAGCAGACCAAATGATCTGTTCATTTCTCCAAATCTGGATTTCTCCAAATTAGAGATTATACCTTCAAAACTAATTTGAACATTAACCGCTCCATGTCACCTATTGAGGAGATCCTCCTAAAGTCTCTGATGCATAAACAGATGCATTTCCTAGTTTTATAAAGTACTTTGCTTATATGAAGCAGCAAACACACAAGAGCTTAGAAGACTATGGGAAAGGGAGTTTCATCTGATCATAACTGAAAAGGATTGGGATTTTGTCTGGCGTCAGGCAAACAGGATCTCTGTCTGTAACAGGGTCAGAGTTATTCAGCTGAGGATTGTGCATAGATGACACATTACACCATTCCTCCAAAGTAAATTTGATCCGAATAACTCTTCTTTATGCCTTAAATGTAAAGTGGAAGTGGTAGAATATACTCATTGCATTTAGAATTGTTCTGTTATCCAGACTCATTGGTCAAAAGTTGTACGATATATGAGGAGGATGTTTGGATCTTTGGTTTTAGGTCTTCCAATGAGCTGTTTGCTAAAAAAAAAAATCCACTAGACGGTTATTTGATATCCTAGCCTTTGCTGCTAGGAAAAATATACTGTTAAGCTGGATCAGCAAAAAAATCCCCTTCTTTGAAGGGATGGCATAAGATTGTTAGAGAAATAAAACCTTTAGAATTTATAAAATGTGTCACTCACTCATCTACTAAAGCTTTCCATCAGGTCTGGACTTTATATCTTTGATTGTAATGATGTTCATAAGTATTCTGAGGTACAACACATCATAATATTTATGTATGTATGGGTTTCTTTGTATGTGTATAAATGTTTGTTTTTTTTTGCCTAATACCCGGGCATCTCTGTCTCTATTTATGTTGGAAATGTTGGAAATGTTGATTAAAAAGATGCAATAAAAAGGAGTTTGAATGTGTGTCATTGGTACTGAGTCCATCAAGCTCACCAGTGTTCTCACTATTCACATATAAAGTTTTGAAATCCTTTGTAATTGTCTAGATTTCTGCATTAGTCAAGCCATAATAACAAATATATTCTGAATTCTGGCTAAAGTATCACAAAAACTTGTACTTTTACTTAATTTCTGAAACAAATGTGATGAATCAATAACCACAAAGTTCACAAAAGGCTGGAAGATGAACATGATGTGGTTAAGGCTTTGGGTTACTGATCAGCCCACAAGCTGCTGAGACATCAATGTTGGGTCCTTGAGCAAGGGGTGCCAAGTGTATGGACTGCACAGACCTACAACAAATACACACACTTCCAATATATATCCATCAAACTGTTTACATGCTATTTGCAGAATGATTTTTTGCTCTTTGCACATGCTGTCTCACATTTCAGTCTTTTGCTGTTTTGCACAATCCTTTACAATATTTCAGGTAATTGCTGCTACAATACTAATGTGTTCGTTCCAGTTTTTTTGCACACGCAGTATTGTTTGAACATAAAGTATTTACACTGGTCGGCGCTGTTTCTGTTTATTGTCTTTTGTGTTTTGTCTTGTATTATTTGTTTGCACTGTCTTTCTGTCTTGTTTGTCTTGTCCTGCACTGCCGGCACCAGGTTGCACAGATGTACTTTATGTATCTAGGACTAACTTACTAAGTCCTTATATCTCTGTCTTTGTTCTATATAGCACCCTGGTCCTGGAGAAACGTTGTCTCATACTGCAACAGCATGACCATAAAATCTTTTTGACTTGACTTGACTATTTGCACAATATCTCTTCACCGGTAGGTGTCGCCACCGAGTAAGTTAGATAACGCCCAGTTCCAATATGACGTTTTCTGATAAAAATTAGGTTTGCGTTTCTGTAAAATCACATAAATTAACAAATACGACAGACGTGAAAATAGTGGTTTGTTGACGAAACAAAAACAGGTACATATTTCAGTAGAAAGTAACCTCTGCTCCGTAGACGTTCTGCTGGAGTCGGTTTGTTTACAAACATACGCTAATAGCGTAAAAAAAAAAATGACACGCATGCGCAGTACCGATCATGAGGCGCGGTCGGGCGTAATAAATGGTGCGCATGCGCAGTGTGAATAAACAGTCAATGATTTAATCTCTAATGTTCACTTCCTGGATACTGCCGGTTTTTTTCTGTAATGAAACAAGTGTTAAGAAACTGGACAGGCTCGGTGCATATCGCTCTTACACTTGTGACATTACCGTTCACTGTTCGTGGATTCTGGTACGTTTATTGAAATGAATGTTGTTTACTTCTTAGAATTCTAGAAATTAAAACCTATATTGATTTATACTGTCTATAGGTAAATAACCAATGACAGACAGGTCTAATGTGGTTAGGAGGCTAATACAGCAATTTACCTATCAACAATTATGATTTTCTTTTACTAATTATTGAATGAATAGCATGTCATTTTAATCTGTTTTCACTGTTCACTAAACAAGTTATTTCCTCTTATCACTATGCAGCAGCTTTGAGTTTTTCTCTTAACCAAACAAAGCAAAACAAAGCTTGTCTTGTTATCAAGAAATCCCAAATCTTTGAAAATGATCTTATCAAAAAAAGATGTACAATAGAGACTTCTTCCATTCAAGACAAAGAAAGGTCTCCTTTCAGAAAGCTGTGGCGTTATTGGTGCATATGGTTCCTACACATTGCAGCTGAAATAATTTACAGAGTTCCTGTTAAAGAACAATAATTACCACTTCCTGACCAATCTTAACAGAACTGTGGTATAAAAGAACATTATTTTTTAGGCTAAACTTTCTGTACAGAACGTACGAATCTTTCACTTAGATGTGGATCAATGGATTTCATTCATTCTTTGCTTGCTCTAATCTCGACTGTTTTGTGTCTCTGTCTGTGCACAGTAAATCCATCAACACCAGAGTATCAAGTGTGTGTACTTTAAGTTCTGTCTCAATGTCATCTGCAACACATATCAAGGCCCGATGTACAGTGTACCCTGGCTCAGACAAACATCGCTTCCCTGTTCCAGACGATAAAGTGAGCTGGGCGACTGTGTGGCCAGATTACAGTCCGGTAAACTACACCGCACCTCCTGTGCTGCAGAACCCTGCCTGGGCTGATCCAGACATTGGGTGTGTTCTTGTCTTTACTGTACATTTCTAGCTTGACTAAGTGTGCTGTACCTATGGTAATGCAATTGGCATTTCAGCCACTAATGGCTCTATTTCTTGTTCAGTTCTTTCTGTCCCCGGTTTAACGTGCTTGATGGGTCTGTGGATAGGCGGAGCCATGAGGGAGATTATAGCATACAGGATGGTCATCCACTGTAAGACAAGCACTAAGTCATTATCCTGTGCATTTACACAAACTCACTTTCCGTCACAGGCATTTCACACACAGTTTCCATTTTAACCTCTTTCAGTAACCCTAGGGGAAGAACTGGTCTGACTGGTCGGGGCCTTCTTGGCAGGTGGGGTCCTAACCATGCTGCAGATCCTATAGTTACCAGGTACGGTGTCCCTGCATGAGATGTATTTTCAGTACACTGCTATTCTTTAAATAAACATTAATTTCAGCTACACACTTGTGCAGTTTAAAATCATACTGCAGTAAGAACGTACACTTTTTGGAAAATTAGAGTGATGTATTTTTTAGAACTATTGGGCCTTTTAAGCCTTTTCAAGCCTTTTACTTTTGGAAAAAATTAAACTTCCATTTGTGGAAATGAAAAACAGATTAATTAGATAAAATGTATTTTTTTTATTTTGAAGAAAATGATTTAATTAAACATTTATATTTTTGTTTGTTTACTACAAATTCCCTATAAATATCTCTAAATTCTGATTAGATTAAAGAAAGAAGTTTTTTTTATTTATTTATTTATTTATTTATTTATTTATTATTAGTAAAATAAATCTTTTTGAACTGGCATAGTTTGAAATGAGTTTAAAGTAGTATTTTTAAGATTGTGAGCCACCACTTTATCACTCTGCTTTTCACATCACTTGGATTATTTTTATTTATTTATTTTAATGAAGATCCATGTTTGTCTTGCAGTAGCTAGAGCACTAGAACATATACTCAAGCAGTAAGATTCACTACATACAGTATGTGATCTTCCTTTAATGGTAACCCTCCAGTGACTTAAAGATAGTTTAGTACTGTTTTCTCCCCCTGACTGTAGCACCACATGCAGTTTGGGAGAAATGTCACATTAGTGGCTCATCACAAGATTTTTGCAATTACGTCTGCACTCAGAATAACCAAAGCATTACCAAAACCAAAGCATTCAGGAATGTTTCATTTTTAAAAGCTAATTAACAGCATTGCTGATGAGCCAAGTGTATTTTCTACAGTCTATAGAGAGAAATATCTTATATTGACTGAATGGATTATCAAAGCATAAATATTGATCTGTCCTGAGATCAATAAGCACTCTGAATGCTTTTAGGAAGTTAAAAGTATTATTACTCCATTATCACACTAACTCCACATGCTCTTTTGGGCTTATTGATTTTCTTCCCACCATTTCCTCCTGCAAGGGTTTGGACCGCATGCAAAAGAACAGCTTGTACAATGATACAGATTTTAATATAAAAATGGCACATAATTGCAGGCATTTGCACTTTATTTATAGTCATAGTGTATTCATATAAACATATTCATGTCAGTTCTATCTGTATTAATGTATTATACTTTCCATATTTTTCAGTTAAAAAAAGCTTTTACAGCACGTCATACTGTCTATGATCATGTATGTGAACAGTAAAGAATTTTAGAATTTGTATATAGCATTAAGAAAATCCAGCAAAATGGAGCATGTGAGTGTTAAACTAGAATTATTGCATAAGATGCCTGGATACCTTGGATATTGTTTTTACGATGAACGCGCAACATACACGATTTTTGCGATTGTGACTTTTTCTGTGATGAGATAGTTAAGCTATGTCACGCATACAACGATTCTTACTACTGGTTGCCATAGTGATACGGTTATTGGTGGGTGGAGCACAAAGCATTTCAAATCTGTTTTCTTGCCACTAAAATGAAACCTTTTGAAGGGATATTTGAGGCTCATATATAGTATCATATATAAAATTCAGCAATGTGTATATGCATTATATATCATACTAGATGAAGGAGAAGCAAAGTACTGCTCCATATTTGAATAAACGTAAAAATATTTCAACTTTTCCACGTCCACATCTAATCACCAACGCTCCGCAATGAACTTTGGTCGTTTTATGTCTGAACATAGCATTAGATAGCATTTGGTCTTTTGTTTTTCATGCATAGGATCATCTGTAACCATCCCTCTTCTTCTCCGTCCCAGGTGGAAGCGGGATTCTGCAGGCAAGCGCGTGTCTCATGATGTCACTAAACGACCTGTGTTGCAGTTTGTGTCCATCAAGAGAAATGACTGTGGAGAATGGGCCATCCCTGGGGTCAGTGTGTATACATTACATACATTTATGAGTTCCATATGCATTCTGGTGTTTTCTAATCTGTACCTATGTGTTTAGGGTATGGTGGACCCAGGAGAGATGGTGTCTCTGACTCTGCAGCGAGAATTCACAGAGGAAGCTTTGAATTCTCTTCAAGCTTCTCCACAAGAGCGCAAAGACCTCCATGCACGGATCTCAAAACTCTTCAGCACACCTAGTTTTCAGGTTCAGAAATGATCTCTGTAATAAAGTAAAACTACAGAAGAAATAATTCTCTTGCACCTTGATACAGTCATGCTTTTACTTCTTTAGGTTTACAAAGGTTATGTGGATGACCCGAGAAACACAGACAATTCCTGGATGGAAACAGTTGCAGTTAATTTTCATGACGAAATGGGTAACCGACCACACAAATGAAATAATCCACGTTATACATAATAAATTTAAGGTCATAAGGTGACTGTACAGTATGTAAAACCTGGGTTTGATATCTGTTTCTGTTAAATACATTTTCCCATCATTTATTGTTTCATTTCATATCATTTACGTCATGCAAAGGTCCTCAACAGTATAAAGTTTGTAAATATTTTATTTAATATTGAACTTAACGGCTGTTTGACTGGAAATTTAAATATATTTTTATTTGTATGGCTTTACAGAAATGTATAAATTCCACATATACATTTTTATATACAAGTTATGTAGCTTCAGAAGCTTAAAAAGTTCCACCAACCAGTCTGTTCAAAAGTTTACACCCCCGACACAGTGTATGGTGTTGAACCTCAGTGAATATTTGCAGCTTTTGTAAAAGTATATAGTGTATATGCAGATGCAGGGAATGCAAATAAGCTGGAGGATTTTTCTGAGGAACTGTGGGAAGTTTAACTGCTTAAGACTAACAAGACACTTGTGAACAGCTCCCACAAAACATAAAAACAGTCTCTGATCGTTCAGGTAGCAACACAGTCTTAAAACTCAAGCATGTGTAAAATTTTGAACTGCTTCATTTGTCGGTTATTGTGTCTTGTGGCCTATATATAAACATCCATTTTGTGAAAAAGATTATTCAGGGTTGGTATTAAATCTTAATTTTTTTTTTGATTTGAGATTCTGAAAGATGTAAACTAATGAGCTCAATTTTATAATATTAAATGTTAGCTAGTTAACATCACTGACCATTTTGGTCTGTATACTGAGATTGTTCACTGAGAGTTAACCTAACCCCTAAAGAAAACAACATGTGATATAACAGCTTTAAATAATTTCTAAACTCTTGTTTCTCCTTGTGACTCAGGTGACAGTGTAAGCGAGCTGCCTCTGCAAGCAGGCGACGATGCGGGACAGGTGAGCTGGTGCGACGTCGATTCTACACAGCCCCTGTATGCCAGTCACTCACAATTCCTCCAGTCAGTAGCGGAGGAAAAACAAGCCCACTGGTAAAATAGGGAAATGACTAGTGCCTGTGAAGATACTGTCAAAAGAAATAACATTTGTGCACAATAATGTTACCCTTGTATCGTGTGACATTAGTCATAAATAACCGAATGTCTACATTGAGACAGAAGTTGCAGACTGTGGCCTGGCTTTTGATTGTGTTCTTTTGTAGACCATACAGTCTAAAATTAAGTACTTAAACCTGTTTCTCTAAAGATCATCATCATCAGTACAACTGACTCTGACAGCAGTTTCAGTCTGAGTTTATTTTACAGTATATACTTGCTGTGGGGAAAAAAGCCAGAACACACCCCAGTAACCACTTGCATGTACATGGAAGGATCAGATGGTCATGTCGTCTAGTACGTATTCTAAACTGTATGTGTGCAACCTAAAGACATTTTAGAGGTTGGGAAATGAAGGTAAATTTTAAAGACATTTAGGATTGAATAAAAGAAGACTACAAGTAACCACTGTATTGTGACACTTATAATAAATACACCTTGAAGTCTCTCTATTACTTAAAATCATAGTCTCTGTTTTATCCCTTTATCTTTACTAACTAATAAACTACTTTGCTCTGTTTCATTAATTTGTTTTAATTAGGTCTTGTGGCTCTTTTATATTTCCACTGATGAACTGTACAGTACATGTTACATGAGTGCAGAAGAGAAATAAATACATAATTTTTAATATAAAATTTCTTTTCCAAATAATAATTATAGAAACATTGAGCAAGGACTACAGAGTGTCCCAAAACGGAAAGATTTTTTTTTTAAAAGCAAAATTTAAACTTTATTCACAAAACATCTGCTACAAGATTCCTATTCTGTAATGCACACACATTCATCTCTCTCACATCTGGTGTCATGCATATAATTGCACTTTGAATACGCATCTTTGTGACCATTTTAACCTCTTTCCTATTCATGTATTTATGTTTAGACTGCTCTTATTTGTTGAAACTTTCTAAAAGATTAATTGTATAAGTACATTTAATAAGGCTTATTATTCTCACTATAAGACCTAGTAACTATCTTTTTTTTTTTTTAATGACTGTTTTATTTGGCTTGTCACCTGTCAAGCTGAGAAATCATTTCCCAAGTCTATATATTTAATCACTTTAATTTAGAACAGCATTCAGGAAGTCATTATTATTAATAATTAAACAGGCTCACAGTCGGCATGACCCGAGACAGAAACAGGTTAATGTGGAACTGTCTCACAAGCACACGTAATTTCACAATAAATAATATTCAGTATATATAGTGAAATAGGAATGTTTAAATCACAGTCATAATTACTGCACTTCTAAGTCAGGAAAGGCTAAAGGAAAATAAAAAAAATTTGGGACATATTTCGTATGTCGGTTTACTTATATGAACCAATTGATGCTTCTGTCTGAAGCATTTGTGCCTAGATTTACACTCAATTGTTTTTGAAATTTATTATATATGAATTTCAGTTTGATGTGGTTGCCAGACCTGCTTAAAAAGCAACTTAAAAAGAGCAAAAAAATAAAATATTCCTTTTTCAGGCTCTATACATTGACATTTCAAGTGGATATTATTGCAAAACGCACTACAATATATTTTAACAAGGTGATAAAAACGCAAAGGCAACAGAAAATCGTTTGCTGTTTCACCGGGAGATTATTGGTTTTCTTCCAAGTCAATCACAGTGACACTAAAGAAAAGAGGTGGGAGTAAGTCACACATGTGCAAGTCACAAGTAAGTCTCAAGTCATGAATGTCAAGTCAAAGTCAAGTCGAGTCTTTTTTTAATATTTGTCAAGCAAGTCTCAAGTCTCAAATTTGCGACTTAAGTCTGACTCGAGTCAAGTCATATGACTTGAGTCCCCCATCTCTGCTAAAGAATCATTGGCCTCTGTAAGCCTTCCTACGTGAAAATGTGATTAATACGTTCCTCACCGCGTTCCCTGTAAGGTAGCATAAGCAGCAATTCTGATTAAAATAAAACAAACAAAGGTTTGTATCGGGTCTGTCTGTGGCAAGAGTGACCTGCCAACACTACAGTGTTATGCAGTCTGTTCACGCTAGGCAGGAATGTTCTAGGAAAACACATTTACGTCCATTTTTTGAAATATACCACCATGTTAAAACGTGGGGACGACATATGCGAGTTACAAGTTGACAAACACCTGTAGTTATTGCTTGTTGACTTGTGTTCTTACAACTTATACGACTACAGGAAGAAGACTGCTGCTCCTCACAGTTGTCCACAACATTAAGACCACTAACGTCTGTCTTCCTCACAGAGAACAGAAGTAGTTGTGGATTGGGATGGCCGGTGCTACAGAGAGAGCGATGCCAATACTGTCTCCTACACTCGCTGCAGCCATCGCAAATTCCCTCTCATGCTCCCCAGTCTGAAACACAAAACAGTCAGTACACAGTGATTTGCTGTATGCAAGCTAAAAACCATTAAAGTGAACGCACCTCAACTCTGATTAAGTAGAAGACGTTAACGTAGGCGGCTCCTCCAAGCAAACCTTCATACAGAACTACTGCAAATACAACCCAAACACTTGGCCAGAACTGGTAATACACCGAAATAAGCAGCACAACTGCGTTCACACACTGAAAGACAAAGAAGAGGTTAGTTTTTAAGTGTATTCAATTTACATATAGAATTATCTTTTAATCTATGAAGCTCTGTCTTTATGTTTTCCAAGCTTGGGTGAATTCTGGGATTTCTACATGTACTTGGTAAAAGTTTAACTCTTTTTCCATCACTGTGTTTCTCATCAATAAATTAGTCTGTTTTCAGAGAATGAATCACATGCAGAGTGACACTAAACCAAACCAAGATGCTAACGACCCAAATGCATTGACTTCCATGTTGCACCATGAGCTACTAGGTGTGAAAGCACCTTTTAGACTTTTAAAGGAAATTCATCCTGGGATGCTCTTTGGTCCTGTCACGAAACACTTAACACACTTCAAATGAAATTCTCTTTTTCCCTTGAATGTTCTAGGAATATCCTGTTGTGTTTTCATTTTTAGAGTACATTTTGATTGATCTAATCTAGGTCGATAAAAGTGACCCATAATTTGATTTCAGGCTTAACTGTGTCTCTCATCTAAGACTCCTCATCTAAATTCAATAAAAAGTTAAATGTTACTTTCCATATTTATTTATTCATTCAATTCTACTTTTATGTGAAACGAACCTAACCAACGCCTGGTGTCTGTATGGAATTATGTGGATCTATCAGGGTTTATACAGATCCTGTAAAAAAATATTCCAGGGATTCATCTACAACACTAAAGAAATACTGGTTGCCAAAGGAAAAAGAAATCCACACCAGAGATCATGCTCAATGCTAAAACTCTGTATGCTTTCTGGACCTAGGAGTCGAAATGTTTGCAGTCTCTATTAATCTTCTGTGCTTCTTCTCTTGTGTTTGCCCTTAATGTCTTTTACCCTTATATTCCTTTGTTGTATGAGAAAATATATTTACAATCTTTTTACACACCTGCAGCAGAGAAAGCACCCAGACTCTCCTGAACTTAAAGCAGTAGAGTGAGGTGCGGGATATGAACACGCCAATCTGGTACAGAGTCTGATACCTGAAACAAACACACTGATCAGTCATACAAAAAGAATTAATAAATAAAAAAATATTCTGGGTTGTTTTTTGGTGTTTCTGTTTCATTCAGACGTTTGGACTGAATCCTACCAACGATATTGCTCTGCATGAGACAAACTGGAATCAGGGAAGTAGAGCAACTCCAGCTGCAGAGTGAAAAAGAGAACAGAGAAAGGAGAAAATAATATTTCTCTCTTAATATCAAGCCTTCTAATGGAACTAAAAGGGAAATATAGTTGAATTTCTAACCCTCATGTGTTACACTTACTAGTCCCTGGTTAATGAAATATTCTGCAAAGTAGACCACGCATAGAGGAACAGTGAATTTTAGCAGACCCTGAAATGGTAAAACACACACACACACAGTTAATAGTCTGTAGGTGTTACCACTCTTTTTTTGGTGAAGTGTCCATTTGACTCCATTTGATTGAGCTGGAGATACACAGAAATATCTGGCACCAAACATCTGAGAAGTAATTTGATAGATTAAACACATTACATCACATTACACATTACATTAATCACATTACATACAAATACAAATGCAAATACAAATGATTACAAATGCTAATGGAGACACAGGCAAACATAAGAAGTAATATCTGCCATGTGTGCACACACAGGTGTGCATGCAAACACACCCATATGCAGCTCATGTGCATCCACACACACATGCATACACACATATCTGCGGATATACACACACACGGCTCACTTTTAGGATGTGTAGTTTGTCTGAGAAGGTCAGGGGTCTGGTGTGTTGGTCCTCTGTCAGGAGGTAGAAAGCATTCCTGTTATCTAAATGATTTGAAGTCACATTACACAAACAACAAACTTATACACACAAACGTTATTCCAGCAAACAAATGTAGTACATCTCACCTCTCCTCCCTTTCTCATCTGGAACACAGTCTTCGTTGTTATCATCCACTATTAAGGGTCTCTGTTCCTGAAAATCTCCCTCAGAGGACAAACCAGACCCGGACCTCCAGTGTGTAAATGGAGGAGGGAAATCTAGCAGGAAAAAGTAACTGAAAAGAAAGTGAAGAATGTGAAGAAGCAGGAACCTGATAACTGATGCTTAATGTACATTAATATGCTGGTGGTGATGCTAAATCAGCCTTCAGAGAATGTTGAAAAAGCAGCTCTGACCTGATCATCATAACGGCAGGGATGATCAGCATTATGAGCAGAGTAACCCGAGGTGAAAGCCCAGCCTGAGTGAAAGCAGAATAAAGAACAGCGCCGGTGACTCCTGCTCCTCCTGTACCTGATCCCCATCCACTCAGCACATTACTGACAGACAGACAGAAAAATATTTAAAACACATACATGCACAATACACAAGCTAACCATTTAGGAATTAATATGAACACATACAAACAGGAAATGCGGAGAAATAAGGAAATAACTCAGGGTTGTTTCATTGCTGATCAGTTAAATATACACCATCACATTTCATCAGCACCACTGTAAAATCTTTGAAGTTTAGGATTCAATTGAGTGAGTCGACTCCTTTGAACAGTCTGTTCAAAGGAGTCGACTCCTTTGTACAGTCTGTTCAATGAATCGAATATCCGACTCGTTTTTCCAATAGAGTTTCATCCACCTCTAATCTACACCACAAGCATCTAGACTAAATATCCATGTGTATCTGACAAAAGCTTTCCTTCATTCACCTTTCATTTTAAAGATAAAGCAACTCCTAATACATCATAACAACTTTTCCTTTAAAATTCTTGTGCCATTAACACTAATGCTGCATAGCTGACACACGAAGCTGAATCAGATGAGTTTGAAGAGGTTCTATCAAAGCATGAAGAACGGATTCAAAAAATGACTCCTTCATGATTCAGAATCGATTCTAAAATGACTTAATCATGCTATAATGCAGGGCTCAGTTACAGTGATAGCCAAGTGTCAAGCCTGTTATTCACACTGATGCAAAGGTGAGAGACATACCTTTATTTAAAGCGTGGCACACAAACAAATATGCAAATAAGAATGTTAAGTCAGAAATTATGTAGGATTAGGTTCACCCAGAGTTTACAGTGACCTAGGGGAACTATTTCCATACATATACACACATACACAGCAAAATCCTACAGTTTTTTATTTTATTTAGTTATTTGAAATTTTTGGATTTATTGTTGATTTATTGTTATTTACTTTTTTTATATATAGCAGCATGGTCCTGGAGGAACATCGTTTCATTATTACAGTGTACTCTACCAGCTGTATATGGTTAAAAATTATAATAAAGGCTTCTTAACTTGTTACCCATGTTAAACAAGTCTTACCTGCTGAAATACACTGTGAGGGAAAGGAAGGAGAGCTCGCCTAGTCCTGAACTCACACTGGCAAAGATCACACCTACAGACAAAACCAGTAACACAACGGTCAGCACAGTGACGAAATAAGAGAAACACACACTCACATATAGAAACACACACATTACCTAATATGCTCATCCACACGGTTGAAGAAAATGACACCACCAAGAAGCTAATCATTGCTGTGGCGACACACGCCAGAATACGGAAACTGCCAATCAAAGTACATGGAGATCAAGACACAGCAATAATGTGAAGCAGATACCACACAACCTTGTGATAGCATGCAAAGCCTTCTGTCTTGCATTCATTTGTAGTAAACTGCTCCTTTATACTAGAAACATTAATTCATTTATTAATCACTAAATTCTTAATGCAGTAGAGTAGTTTGTATTTTTTTTAAAGAGTTCCTAGGTGCCCAAAAGGTCAATTACAATGTAATGAAAGGTTATCAAGCAAACAAAACAAAGCCAGTAACAAAAGCCATTGCATACCAATGGCCAGCAAGAGGGGGGGGAATTACCCATAAGGCATTTTGTGTATGAGAAATGGTGCTGTTAGTTTGATCAGTAGAGTGGGTAAGATGTCAGCCAGAAGGACTGCCTGAAAACAGAAATAAATTCATATTAATTCATTGTAATATGAAGCTATAAAACAATAACACAATAGAGGTGAAATTTTGCAGAGGACTGGTGCCAAAAAATAAACTGTTTTCTGTTGTACCAGTCACAGACAAGTAGAAGTACCAGAACCAAACCAAAAACAAAAGTCACATTAATCTTACATAAAATTGTTTGCTTAAAGTTTCCTACCGGATTGAGAGAAACGAAAGTGCAGGAATATGAGTGTTAAAGACTTACTGCAGTAGACACAGGGTTGCAGTCATAGCGGCTGCTGCTGCTGCTGTTGTTTCCACTGTGTGAATGTAAGAGTCCTGGAGTCTTGGAGAATATAAAATACATAGAGGGACAAATGATGTAATTTTCTTCAGCTGGAAGTACTTTCAAATGTAATCTTACGAATTAGATTAACCTCTAACTTAACACATTAAAATTCATGACAGCTCGAGTCATGTATAGACAACAAACATAAAAATAAATTAATAAAGAAATCAACACTTACAGGCACCGTCACATTCTGAGACTCCTGTTGTTTTAAGATGTCATGGGCGGCACTCAGCATCACCACATAGGCAAAGTTATTGCACAAACCAAGCAACCTAGATTAATAATCATTAAAAAAAAAAGGGACAGTGAACCTTGAAGCTTCTGTCTAACTATGTCCAACTATGAAAAGTACATGATATTAATTATACATTGATAAATATTTATAAATATATAATATTAATTATACATTGCATTACATATGTATTAACCCTTGAATTGTTTCATGAAGTGTAGTAAGAATAAAGAGGGTTAACTTATTCCAGGTATTAGATTTTCATAATGATATCATATTGGTAATATGCTCCAATCATGATTGTGGCATAAATAGTCCACTGATTACCTCGGAAAAGAGAAGCGGTGAAGGGCCAGAAGTAAAAAGCAAGATACAGGAAAGAAAACCACAAGATACCACATTTGCACTGAGCCCAGAAATGCTGGATATTTTATCGACCATTAAATGTTTGTTGCAGATATGGGTTTACATACAGATGTAATCAATCATGTAAACCGAGGTCACCCGTCTCTGATGATGACAGACACGTGTGTCAGACAAGTCAACGATTATGTCAACGAAACAACATAACGCTCATCATATTGTGTATTATTATTATTATTGCAACAGAGCCTTGAGCACCAGAACGACCAGACATATGAACAGTTTCTTCCCTCAGGCAATCCATCTGATGAAAACTTAAAATACACGGAACACACACTAATCTCACACACTATTTACTTAAAACATATACTATGTATATTTCAATTAAACATTTCACACTTGTACATTTGTGCATACAATTTGTCTATATTGTATATGTCATTCTGCTATACTGTGGAGCTTGTCACTATAACAAATTCCTCGCATATGAAAACATGCCTGGCAATAAAGCTCTTTCTGATCTGATTCTGATTCTGATCATTTTTCTCAGCTATGACTGAAACAGTACTACAGAATATCTGGCATGATAATTAAATCCTACAGGGTTCAGACCCTATGGAAGCCTGCAGTCCATTATTATCTGAGTCTGTAGTGTGTTATGTGGGTCTGTGGTACATTATTTATATCTGAATTATATTATATTGGTCTGTAGTCTAGTAGCATATGGTCATATGACATGCTATTCGGATCTGTAGTGTATTAATATTAGGGTCAGCAGTTTAATATACAGGCAGTAGTATATTTTATGGATATTTAAGATAGTATGTAGTGAACTATAACTAATATATAAACATACCATATCTAATATAGTATTTCTGTAGTGTATTATATTGTGTACTGGCTGATAGGACTCACCAAAACCCGCTTTGATTCCTCAATCGCTGACAGCGACCTAAAGACAAAACGCATAATAAACAATAAGACAAACTAAGTGAAGTTTGCACAAAATTTGTTTAGCTACGTACCTTGTGATCCAGTCAATACATCAGGATCAGCATTAACACTGTCTCTCTGATCCATGGTGAAGACAAAATCACACAATCTTTAACTTCGCAGGTGGGTTTAAATGAGATAAAACTCAGTTTTGAGTTGTCAGCAAACCCACAACGAAAACAAACCTCTTTCTTTCAGTTCCATAAAAAAGTTTCAGGTTTTCAGCCATATCAACGTTTCATGTTTTGACAACACCGATATTCTGACAATGCCCGCCTCCTATACTTTGATTGGATAAAACCTCGTACTCATAGAAAACTGCACCAATCAGACTGGACTTTATGAACCGTTAACCAATCATTGCGCAGGAGGCGTGATTATAGGTAGGGCAAACGATAAGTGCAACACAAAAATACTTCCCTATTAATGCAGAATAAAAGGGAAAGTGTTCCGCATTATACAATCCGTGTACATTGATGCCATCAGTGTGGTGGGGCATGTGGTAGCCTAGGTGTTGGCTTACCAATCGGAAGGTTGTGCGTTCGATTCTTACGTGCCACTGCTGGGCCCCTGAGCAAGGCCCTTAACCCTCAATTGCTAAGTTGTATAAAAATGAGATAAAATGTAAGTCGCTCTGGATAAGGGCGTCTGCTAAATGCTGTAAATGTAAATCAATCTCTAACGGAATTGTCACAGTAAGAAAGAACACAAATCTACACATTTCCACAAATGAAAATTTATTTTCTTATTTGAAGTCTATACAGCATTTTTCTACACAAATACAAAAATAAACTAAATATCTATTAAAAACAGTTCTATAAAACTGATATTATATATTGCACAGTACACAGTATGTGCATTATAATTATAGCAAACACAATACGTGCTTATTATTTCTCAATCACATGGACAAATTTTTAAAAGATTACAGAAAAGAAAGACCATGATGCCAGTTTTTATTTAATGCTGGTATAAACAGTTGGAAATTTAGTAACAGATCACATTTATTAGCTATTGGTAAACATTGAAAAATGGCTTTGCTAGGTTTATGATCTTCAGAAAGCATGTACTTTGCACGTTAGCAGCGGAAGTAAACAGTAAACATAAAACATAAAGGCATTCAAGAAATGTGTTTAACTAAATGTGAAATTAATATGGAGAAAAATTAAAAAAATTAAATGCACTTCTGAACACGTGAGCACACTCGCAGCTCTAGACTCTTATATGGAAACCTTTTGGATGTTCTGGACTCACATGGTGTTACAAATCTGTCTCTATTTGAACTTGATCTCACAGCATAAGCAGTTGATGGAGTCACACTGAGGTGGCTGAGGGTTGCATGTGCAGTCCCACATGGCACACTGTAACACACAAGATCAGAATATGAACAGAGCACCATACAGCAACAGAAATTAATTTTGGATCAAGCATACGCCTTCAAGTCAGGACATTAAAACAGAGTGTTATGATATTAACAACAAACAAAATCTAAATGTAAAATGTTAGACATCACCTTTGAGAGTTATAATGAGGCTGCAGACAATAAAACCTTTTCAGACTGAGTACATTTAGAATTATTTGGTAGATGCCCTTATCTAGAGCAACCTACATTTATCTCAGTTGAGGGCCTTGCTCAGGAGCCCATCAATGGCAAATTGGTGGTACTGGGATTTGAACTTAGAACCTTCTGTTCAGTAGTCCTGCACTTTAAACACTGGGCGACTTGCACTTTGAATTGCAAGTAAAGTCTTACTTGCGAACAGTGCTGCTGAACTGAACTGCCTGTATGAACTACACTCTCTTCTCTTTGTTAATTCCTCATGTTACCTTCAATGACGTTAGCTATTCCCTTGTCGCCTCTTCGATAGGGCAGTAATGAACACCACCAAGCATTACATCATATCAGATTGTTTTTATCAAGTGTTTTCCCCCAGTGTAAGAGTAAATGTGAATTATCTGATATGTGACATTAAAAATATTTTTACTGGGTTACAATGCAATATGAAGTGCAGATTGTTTTGACTGTTCACAATTCACTATCTCAAAAATGTGGTAGTTCTTACATTAGAAGAAGGACAGGATTGGTCAAGGCACATGTGGAGAGATGGCGGGCGGCAGTCACATGACTGAGCACACATGTGACAGTACTCAAAAGGAGACATGCTCGGGCAACAGTCTGTACACTGAGGATCACACTGGGTCTGTGAAAGAAGATCAGTCATTATCAATCAAAGTTTTATGCAGTTGGTGTAGCTTCTGTATAGAAACTATTTAATTCACATTCCATTTATTTACACCTTTATGTGTATATAAGAGACACCATTATGTGTCTATTCTTTTGTGATTGTTGCAGCAAGAAATACTTGATTTTACTTGAATACTTGATACAAAAGAATAATCTGCAATGTACCTTGCAGTTTTTGTGCTTTTTTGTGTTACTGTCTGTTATCAGAGTTTGCCTGGTTTTGTGTTAATGTATGTGATTGCAAAATCGTAAAATCCTAGAGGTTTAGGAGGTACTGATTAGTTTGTTTTTGTTTTGTTGGACAAAAAAAAAAACCATTAAAAATATTTCACTACATCACGTATATTTAAAATGTATATGTCAAATAAAGAACCTTTAACTAATGAGTAACTAAATACAGCCACATAGCCAATTGATGAAAAGCACAATGTCTCAGTCCTGCCAAACCTTGAGACAGTGATGGCACCATAAGACCCCGGCAAGAAACAGCATATAGAGTCCAACGGAGACCAGGATTATGGCAGGGAGTGGAAGGGAGAGAGCCCACAAGGGGACAGTCTAAGGAATAAACAATTTTCAAGTTAATTATGCTTTACACCGTAACTCCGTTGAATTCTCGATTGTGATTGGTCAGAACGTGTTGATTCATTTTCTAAAATAAGAGCTCTGACTAATGGCAGCTTATGGTCAAGCCACATATATACATATACGTATACACACACACACACACACACACACACACACACATATATATATATTACTAATATATTAAACTAATATAATATATTATATTATATAAAATATATATATATACATAAAGGAGATTTTATTTTCTATAAAAGAAATGTCGAAGAAGAACATTTTTTATCTCGAAAATAAAATGTCTTTAAGGTTGTCAGATTTTACAGTAAAATAATCAACCTCATTGCTGATTTCTATCATTGATAGTTATTATACAGCATGTATATTAAAGGATAATTATTATACAGCATTAATAATTCTTTTACAGCATGTTATCTAATGTTATTTTTCCTTTAACCTAAAACAAGGCAAGGTCTAAAGATTTTCTTTAGCGTTAACGATAAACATTAAATTTGTCTGCTAGCATAAACGCTATTTATCTTAGCTTAACTAGCTAAACGACTGAAAGGAAAACTTCCTTCTTATTCAGGTTCCTAGTAAGAGAGCTATCACACTTTATTTATTTATTATACGGTCAAATATAAATGAACATTCAGAAAGATACAAAAGCTAACGTTGCTAACGATGCTAATGTTCATACACACCGTCATTATCACATGTACTCGTGTATTCCTCCGTCTTTATATTCATCGCTTTAAGTACATCATCTCGGCGTTGTAAATCGTGGAAAAAACGATACAATAAATAAATTTAGCGTTCCATAAACACAATTTTAGCTAAACGTAACTAAACGTAACAACGTTGTCCTGGCAACTAGGTAACTATAGTTTTCGTTTCTTCTTCCTTGTTTTAATACTGACCGGAAAATCAGCTTGATGGTGCAACACTGACACCTGCTGTAGTGCTCGATGGTGGAGCTTCTCACTACTATAGGGAAAGCTTTGAAAAACCTGATAAAATCACATAATTCTTTAAACCTCTATCAGTAAAAATTACAGCTTATTCACAGGGTCACAGAGTCACAGAATTTTTGACATATTGCCATGTGGTCAGTTTAGTTTTCCCACTTCAGCACAGTGCAAAACAACAATTTTCACTCTCCCTTTGCCGAATTATGTGTTTAGTTCTTTGTCTTTTGTTCATATTCTTATTCTTATTGTACTAATTTTTCTATTTTTAATATTTTTTCAGCTCTTGTGTGGCACGTTCCCAGATTATGCTCTGCAATCCTGACACAGTTAAAACATTTATTAAAGATGAATCATTGAACAAAATAACGAATATTTTATATTCTGTAAGCATTTCAATGTACATGCTGTATACAGTATCATTATATACAGTACAAATTACAAATTAGACTTGACTTGAAATTAACCATAAAATAACTATGAAAAAAAAACTTCTCTTTTATTCAATGTTGAAAGATATATTTACTGATATATACCTTTGCTGAGCTTGTCAGTTAATTCAGTGTACTTTTGTATTGCTTAAGCTTTGTTTAAATTAGACTTTTGTTGATGATGGTTTAATTAGTTTCACAACACAAATGAGTTGGTTCCTATTTCTGATTAACCTCAATTAATTTATTATTTATCAGCTTTATCTGCTTTAAATGTTTTATCTTGGTTAGTTTCGATGTGGATTTAGAAAATATCCTGGGAACATCGGCCAGCAGGATGGGACAGCAGTCTATCTCAGGGAGACATGTATTATAATCAATAAGTTTGAACACAGCAAAACACACCAACAACCAACAACCAGATATGAATCCAAACCAATCAGGACACAAAAATCTTAAACCATAACCTAGTTATATACTATTAGTTATATACTAAAAACTGTTCAGCAAATACAGTGAAACTGAAAAGAAGTAGTTATGAGGATAAGGAGTGTAAGTTTGAGTCTGGTTCCTTGTAAATGTTCTTTTCACTTATTTCTGTATATATTTCTATATATATATCTATATATATTCGTTATAAAAGCTTTCAAAAAAATGTAAAAAGTTAATTAAATTATTTATGGAAATATCTAATTATATTTATCATTAGGTTTAATATGCAATTTGTAAGCATACTGAAAAATATCTAACAAAACATGTTAAACATGGCCTGAATTTACAGGTTTGTATCTATAATATTTGTAAATCTAGCCACAGGGGTTTCAAGCCAGTGATTTCTTTGCTGGTCCCAAGCCTGGTTAAATATAGAGGGTTGTGTCAGAAAGGGCATCCGGGGAAAAACAAAATTAAACATGCGAGTCTTCACTGTGAATTCCATACCGGATTTGTCGAGGCCCTGGTTAACAACTATAGCCTCCGTCACTGTCGACCTACAGGTTGGAGAGGAGGAAGGAGAGGAGGTAGAAGGGTTCATAGGCAGAGAGAGAAGGATAAGCAGGAGTATAGGCCTGAGAATAGGGACTCTTAACATTGGTACAGTGACAGGGAAAGGTAGAGAGCTGGTGGGCATGATAGAGAGAAGGAAGGTAGATAAATTGTTTGTGCAGGAGGCCAGGTGGAAGGGGAGAAAAGTATGTATTATTGGAGGGGGTACAAACTGTTTTATTATGGTGTGGATAGGAAGAGAAATGGGGTAGAAGTGATCCTGAAGGATGAGTTTGTGAGGAATGTTTTACATTTACATTTACATTTACATTTACAGCATTTGGCAGACGCCCTTATCCAGAGCGACGTACATAAGGGCTTAAACCTCTAGCATTGAATACATTAATGCTGGCTCTCTAGGTTACATACTTAAGATAACATGAGTTTAAAACATTTGTTCAGAGTTACAATGAAAAAGTGTCAAAGTTTTTTTTTTTTTTAAATGCAAAAGACAGGGAAAGAAGTGCTAGTTGAAGTGTTTCCTGAATAAGTAGTTCTTTAGAGTTGGAAAGAGTGCCAGAAAAGGCATTCAGTTTGAAGTTAGAAATTGAAGGGGTGATATTGAATGTGGTCAGTGGTTATGCTCCACAGGTAGGCTGTGAGATAGAAGAGAAGGAGAGATTCTGGAGTGAGTTAGATGAGGTGATGGAAAGTATTCCCAGATGGGAGAGAGTAGTGATTGGAGTTCCATGGGCATGCTGGTGAGGGAAACAGAGGAAATGAGCAAGTGATGGGCAGGTTTGGTGTTAAAGAAAGAAACCTTGAAGGAAAGATGGTGGTGGACTTTGCTAAGCAGATGGAAATGGCTGTAGTTAACACTTATTTCCAGAAGAGCAAGGAACATAGAGGTACTTATAAGAGTGGAGGTAGGAGTATGCAGGTAGAATACATTCTATGTAGACAAGGCAATCTGAGAGAGATTAGTGACTGCAAAGTGGTGGTAGGAGAGAGTGTAGCCAGAGAGCATTGAATGGTGATGTGTAGGATGTCTCTTGTGGTGAGGAAGAAAAGGAGAGGAAAGAAAGAAAAGAAAACCAGGTGGTGGAAGTTGAAAAAGGAATAATGTCAATTTAGACAGAAGCTGAGAAAGGCTTTGGGTGGTCAGAAAGAGCTTCCAGATGGCTGGGAAACTACAGCAGAAGTGATCAGCAAGACAGGAAAATGGCTGCTATGTGTGTCATCTGGAAGTAGAAAAGAAGATAAGGAAACATGGTGGTGGATTGAGGAAGTTCAGGACAGCATTCAGAGGAAGAGGCTAGCTAAAAAGAAGTGGGACATAGAAAGGACTGAAGAAAGTAGACAGGATTACAAGGAATCACAGCGCAGAGTGAAGAGGGACGTGGCAAAGGCCAAACAGAAAGCATACAATGAGTGTAATGCCAGGTTAGACATGATGGGAGGCGAGAAGGGCTTAGCAAGACAGAGAGATAGAGAGAGGAAGGATGTACAGGTGACATACCTGTGGAGGTATGAAAGTGTATAAGAGTGACAGCAGTGGAGTTTCTATCTAGATTGTTTAACAGGATTTTAGAAAGTGAAAAGATGCCTGACGAATGCAGAGTTGTAGCAACTACAGAGGCATAAAGTTGTTGAGCCACACAATGAAGCTATGGGAAAAAGCAGTGGAAGCTAGGCTAAGAAATGAAGTGGACATTTGTGAGCAGCAGTATGGCTTCATTCTCAGAAAGAGCAATACCGATGCAATTTTTCTCTGAGAATGTTAATGGAGAACTACAGATATGGTCAAAAGGAGCTGCAGTGCATCTTTGTGGATTTAGAGAAAGCGTATGACAGGGTGACGAGAGAGGAGCTATGGTACTGTATGACGATGTCAGGAGTGGCAGAGAAGTACGTCAGTGTAGTTCAGGATCTGTATGAAAGGGGTATGACTGCAGGGAAATGTGCCAGGTGGGGCTATGAGTCCATTCTTGTTTGCTATGGTGATAGACAGGTTGACAGATGAAGTCAAATGGGAATCGCTATGGACAATGATGTTTGAGGATGACATTGTGATTTGAAGTGAGAGTAGGAAGCAGGTGTTCTGAAAGAAGAAAAAGTACAGTAAGGTTACAAGGGCCTGAGGTCAAGAAGGTGCAGGAGTTTAAGTATTTGTGGCCAACCATCTAGTGTGATGGGGAGTGAGGAAAAGAGGTAATGAGGTGAGTGCAGGCGGGTTGTAGTGGGAGGAGAAAAGTGTCAGGGGTGTCGTGTGACAGTAGAGTGTCAGCAAGAATTAAAGGAAAGGTGTACAGAACAGTTGTGAGTCCAGCTCTGCTATATGGGTTAAAGACTGTAGCAGTGAGGAAAAGACATAAGGCAGAGATGGATGTAGCAGAGATGAGGATGTTGAGGTTCTCTTTAGGAGAAATGAGGATGGACAGGATTAGGAACGAGCACATCAGTGGGACAGCTCAGGTTGGCTGTTTTGGGGACAAGGTCAGAGAGGCTAGATTGAGATGGTTTGTACATGTACAGAATAGGGAGATAGTTATATTGTTAGAAGGGTGTTGGAGATGGATCTGCCATGGTAAGAGGTTAAGAGGAAGGCTATAGAGGAGATATATGGATGTGTTAAAAGAGGACATGAAGGTAATTGGTGTGAGAGTAGAGGATGCCAAGGATAGAGTTAGGTGGAAACTAATGATTCGCAGTGGCGAACCCTAACAGAAAAAAGCTAGTTTATCATCATCGCATGTGTTGTATTACGATAAAGCCTGTGTGATGTTGACACAAAGTGCTTTATAAAACAGCACAATTATTCCATTGTTAAGATTATGATTAAAAGTCTATTTATAAAACCACAAGTGTGATTCATGTTGACCCATCCTGACTCAGCTGAAGAAAGGAGAAAGAATCGCACATACTGTATGAAGGACTGACAAGTGGTGGCATGAAATAATGACTCATAAGACATGTAAATAAACAGTAATTAATAACAGTGCCTGAAGGGCATTTTTTATTTATCCTCATGCTCAATTTCTGTACATTACAATACAAAAATCCTTTCTGTGCACTGATTTTTCCTTCTGTAAAAAAATAAATAAAACTTTAAAGGAAACTTATAAAATGACACAAAACCCACCAAACCTTTTTTTTTTTGGAAAAGCATGTATGTACCATGTATTATAGGAAACATTCCAAAGTAAGAGCAAAACTATTAAACCTATAGTAGCAAAATTGTTACAGTTTCATAGTTACATTCAACATGTACTCAACTTGTACAAAATAATAAATGAAACAATAATGCTTGCAGAATATGAGTAAAGCTCAGGAATTACTAAAAAAAAAAACAACAACAACCCTGACTTAAAATCTTATAACGCAGCTTGCTATTGATTCTGCACTATTGATATATCACATTAGGGAACTTTTGGAACTTTAAATTTTGATACTATCTCTGTCTCTTTTCCCATTAGAGATAAAGTTTCTGAAATTTTTAATCTTCAACTCTACTATTCATCAACTCTGAAGCTGAAGCTTTCTTTTCTTTTCTCACTCACTCTCTCACTCACTCACTCACTCACTCACTCACTTACTCATTTTCTCCCGCTGATGCGAACTACCTCGGGTCATGGGGAGCCTGTGCTTATCTCATTTAGATGAGTATATGTCTCCTAATTGTATGAAATATTAAAGTAAAAAAAGATTTTGATCAACTAAACTTTAAATACTTTAACTATGCTGCCTAGTTTTTTCTTTTACTTCACTGATTTATTTATTTGTTTTTTGACCGAGATTTCCCTCAGTTTAATCCCTGCCAGTTTATACCCGACTACTCATTATGGTCTATTCCACTGACAGATCATTAAAAAAATAAATAAATAAACATGTACAGTAATTTACTGGCCTGTACTTGCAGCACTATAAATTTCACATTAAATAATTGTAATACATATTTACTATATTGTACTGTATCTTTACTGTACTTTATTTGACATCACTTTATGTTTCCAGTAACATACAGAAAATAAATTTTAAATAAAAATATAATCTGATACATTTACCTGATTACTTATTTCAAAGTGACATACAGCTGATCATCTAAGGGTTAAAAATTAGACTTTAGGCAGTTTGGTGATAGAAAGATCTGAAATTTCCCAATTGTATTGAATTCTCTCCAACACTGTACAGCATTGTCTGGCATTTTAATCTAAAGCAATGCACAACTTTAACTGTCCAACAGAATTTAGCAAAATAATGTAAAATAGTAAACTAGCATTTTGCCCTACACAATGTGTAGGAAAGCTAAACATGCTTGGAGTAGAGTATTATCTGTTCTTTTCCATATACACACGAGCACACAGAGGCCTACGCTCATGTGTATATGGAATAGAACTAGTTTTGATTTATTATCTAGTCTTCAACTCCTTACTATTCAACAAATCATAACCATAAAACTAGTTTTGTTTTCTTGTAGGTTGACATGCTGCTTTGTTTTAAATAGAATTTAGTCTACATAATCAAAATGCTTGTGTATAACAAGAAAGTTATAAAGAATGGGATATTTACCCAAGATCATGAGCTATCTGTATTCCAGATCTGTATGGTAACCTCCTAGTCAGGTAAAAAGTGCAACAACAACAACAAATAAATTGTAAACGTGAAAGATGAATCAATAGAGATATCATGTACTTTTCTCCTTATAAATGGTGCCATTTTTTAATTTCGTGTATATTAGCTTATTAGAGACACTTATTCCAAACCAAAGGTTTGGATGAGTGCAATAAGGGACAGTAGAAGGACTGAGGTAATTGGAAGACATGGCAGAGATTTAGAGCCAGAAGGTAAGTTGCCTGGTAAGTTGCTGGATACCGAGGATGGAGGGAAGGATTTCACTATAGCGTTCAAGAAAGATGAAAAAGAGGATAGCTTAGTGAAGGTTTGTATTCCTGAGGCACGTGGTGACAATGATTTTGTGGAGCCAGTAGTGCTGTTGGAGCTGTTGGTAGAATTAGTGGTGCTGTTGGAGCTGGTGGTAGAATTTGTGGTGCTGTTGGAGCTGGTGGTAGAATTGGTGGTGCTGTTGGAGCTGGTGGTAGAATTGGTGGTGCTGTTGGAGCTGGTGGTAGAATTGGTGGTGCTGTTGGAGCTGGTGGTAGAATTAGTGGTGCTGTTGGAGCTGGTGGTAGAATTGGTGGTGCTGTTGGAGCTGGTGGTAGAATTAGTGGTGCTGTTGGAGCTGGTGGTAGAATTAGTGGTGCTGTTCAAGTTATTGTTGGTGAGGGTTAAAACTGCAATCTGCACCCAAGATTGCCCACTCCTGCACATTAGAGGACCTCCGGTATGAGTCTAATGAAGAGAAATAGAGAAACAAAGACCACATGTCAATCAGTTTTCCTTATTGTGCGTTGGCTAACTGTGGAAATGAAATGTAAGTAAAAAGACTCAGAGACCTGTTCTAACTGTATGGCGTTGATGCAGATGCTGTTTGATGAAGATGTATTTCCACAGCTCACTATAGTCGTGTTGAACTGCTGAAGTGTTTGTTGAACTATAGAAGACAGATAACAAAGAAGAGGTGGAAAGGATCAGTAAGAGCTTATAAAATGCTGGCATTAACTGTTTTGATATGGAATGATACACTGTTTTATTTTACACACTCAATAAAAACCTGTACCTCCTCCTCCTGAGCCCCAGCCAGCTGCCCAGCACTGAGTGCCAATGCTAAAGTTGCTGTTCCCTAGGTCCACACATATAGGCTGGATGAAGTTGGAAAGGGTAGGTGTGGTAGACAACATGAGCACTGCGATGTTATTGCTGCTACCATTGCTGAATGTGATATTAGCCACGGAGACATTTACTTCGTTGGGGTTGGAGCCATTCTGATTGAGCCGACCCAGTTTCACGGTCCAGTCAGAGGGTTGGCTCGACCTGGCAGAAAGGTACATATGTGATTTAATATCTGGATAAAAGTGATCAGCAACTCAGTTATTCTTTTATTTATTTATTTTTTACCTAGAGAAGCAATCAGCTGAGCTCATGACAAACTGCTGGGCTATCAGCGTTCCGCCACAAACATGACTACCGTTAAGCTGCAGGCTGGCCATCCATGGCCATGCACCGGCTGATGCCAAAGGACTGTTTGTGCTGGGAATATTATTGAGATTAGCACTTCCACATACCACAGCTGAAGAGAAAGGAGATAAAAAATGCTTATTTTAGCACAATGCCATATGCTGATATGCTTCTAGTAACCTCATCAGGAACAGTTTAGACTAAATGCAGATAAACATACGTGCTACTGTTGTGGGAGCTGTCGTGGTAACAGGTGGCAGGCCAGTGCAGGACACCTGGAGATCACTGTTAGTGCCACTGGATGTAAATGTCAGAAAGCCAGGCTCATTGGTGGTGATTATTTGATTGATCCAACCCTGATACTGAGAAACTCTCGTATACACACCCGGAAATTTTGGTAAAGCGCATTGATTACCAAAGCTCACAATGCCAGCCTGGACCCACTGAGAGCCCTGTTTGATGACCAACGGACCTCCGGAGTCACCCTGTGCAGTGCAGGCAGGCATTCATTTATGTCTTCTAATTAACAAACCTTCATATGGAAATGGTCAGAATACAAGAAGTAAAACTTTATGATAATACCTGACATGAGTCCTTGCCCCCTTGCAGTAACCCAGCACACACCATGTTGTCAGTGATAGATCCAACTCTATATAAACAGTTACACTGCCTGTTTCCAATAATTGGGACTTGAACTTCCTGTAGTATCCCAGGAGAGGGTAAACTGACTGCAGAAACACATGAACCGCATTAAAACGTCTTCATTCCTCAATCACTTAACCTAGACTCTCTGATAATTTTAAGAATTGAAATTTGAGTTAAAAAAAAGTTCTGGACAAGCTAAACATTTTTTGTACATTTACAACTCCACTAGATTTCTGTAAAGTGATAACAGCAAAAATAAAATTTCTCACCTCCAGTGTTGATATTTCCCCAGCCAGTGATCCATGTCTGCAGGTTAGTGAATAAAGTGCTCCCTGCTGCAGCCAGGCAGACTGGAGTGATATAAGTTGTGAAAGTTACAGGAGAAGACAGCTGCAGAAGGGAGAGGTCATTGTCACTAGTAGAATCGCTGTAGTTGGGATGTATGTAGGCCGCAGCGATGGATCTTGACACACTGTTTGGGTTGCTTCCAGCCAGAGCATACATCCCGAGTTTCACAGTCACGCTGGTGTAACTTATACTGGAAAAAGTAGATAACCATTAAAGTCATTATCACCTCATCACTATTATACTATATGCCAAAGCCGCGTGTGCTTTTTTTATCCTCAATTACACCTGTTAAAGCAGTGAGCTGCCGAAAGGACCCAGCCATTATTGATAAGGGATCCACCACAGAAATGGCTGGACACCTGCAAGCTGACTTGCCAAGGCCAAGACCCCTGAACAGCATTCTGTCCTCCTACGATCCTGGTGTTCAGAGAAGCTATGCCACAGACTGATAAAAACAGAAAAACAATGTTTCTGCTACATTGATTAGACTTATAATATCTTTATTTTACGAATAGATCGATTTCATTCTGTATATTTCTTTGCAATGATGCTGCCTTTTGTTAGCGATGATACTACGCTAGTATTCTCAAGATTTCATATAAAAACTTACCATTCAGCTGTGAACGGCAGCCTGGAAAACAAAGGAAAATTACATTAATCATTAGTTAGGCAAAAATGTACTGTTAGCTCTACTAAATAGCATGTCAAAAGTAGCAAAGGTTTGCTTAGTACTGGTCTAAATTAATCTCTTTGGTCTAATTATCGTATTTAAATGCAGAGAAGAATTAGCAATGATGCATCCCTGGTATTTGTTCCTAACAAATTAAAATGTTTAAAATGTTTAAAATGAGTAATGGACGCACACCAGACTTGACTACTAAAGTGCAGGGAATCCGATTTATTTAAGTAAAAAGATTCCTCAAGAATACGTTGTGAAGTGTAACGTGTCAGCTAGGCTAAGCTAGGCTTAGCTTTCTAAAGCAGTTTTACTTGAAAGTCTATTGTAGGCTTAAAGTTCATCAAGAGGCACAAGCCACAGAACTCTTTTGAATGCTTATATTTATCTTCTTTAAGAAAGAAAATGTAACAAAGACAAACAGGGTGTTCAACTCATGTGTTTGCCCAGTCCTTCTTTGATGATGTAAAGTAAACATGTAATATATTACGTTATCCCTGAAGTACATTATGCTTATGACATTCACGCTGCTCTAAATATAGTTTCCAACAAAACAGTGTGTAATCTTTTGATATTTTCTATTTTTCCTCTTCTCTTTCTAGTATTGTTCCTAGCAGGCTTCCAGTTTATCTTGTTTCCTTAAGACTCTGTTTTATTTATTTGTTTGAGCTCAGTGTGTCAAATGTGTGGCTGTGTCTAATATATACTGTAACTTGCCTCCACCCATGCCAGCAATGTAAAAAGACTGCACTCACGCTCAGCAACATAATTTTTTAATTATTTTTTTTTCTCTAATTAATTCATCCTCAGCAACTGCTGTAGCCTGGGTGTTGTGGGTGTTGTGGAACTGTGATTAAAAGTTCTAGGCTAAAATGATCGGAGAGTACATACATTTGAGTCTGTAATGTCTAGACAATGTAAATGATCCTTAATAATAAAGATCACTTACAGGACATTATCATTTAATGGATGTTCCAAATGTCACTATCTATTGGCTGTTACCGTATCAATATTTTAAATATTCGTATAATGCTTATTAGAGTAAAGTGTTGTTTTTTACTGACAGTTTCTTCTATATCTGAGTGAAAATATAATATTTTTTTTTTTATGTTTTTACTGTTCTGTTTTTATCATCTTTGCTGGATGATTATAAGGAAGTTTATGAAGTAAATGAAAGCATATGGATGTAATTTTGAAGAAATATATTTGATGTGAAGTATTCCATGTGTATTACAGTTAGAAAACTTGCCTGGTAAATCATTCTAATTTTAAAGATGGCTTTCAATGTCACCCATATGAGGATGGGTTCACCTTTTGGTTCCTTCCTTCCATTCTAGGGAGTTTTTCCTTGCCACTGCTGACTGAGTCACCTCAGACTTGGTTATTGGGGATAAATACATACCCATTTAAATCTATCTAATATTAATCTTGAATTTTGTATTCTATTAATCTTTATATTGGGGGGGCACGGTGGCTTAGTGGTTAGCACGTTCGCCTCACACCCGCCTCCGCCTTGTGTGTGTGGAGTTTGCATGTTCTCCCCGTGCCTCGGGGGTTTCCTCCGGGTACTCCGGTTTCCTCCCCTTGGTCCAAAGACATGCATGGTAGGTTGATTGGCATCTCTGGAAAATTGTCCGTAGTGTGTGATTGTGTGAGTGAATGAGAGTGTGTGCGCCCTGCGATGGGTTGGCACTCCGTCCAGGGTGTATCCTGCCTTGATGCCCGATGACGCCTGAGATAGGCACAGGCTCCCCGTGACCCGAGGTAGTTCGGATAAGCGGTAGAAAATGAGAGAGAGTGAGTGAGTAATCTTTATATTATTCTTTATATTAAC
Organism: Tachysurus vachellii; assembly: GCF_030014155.1. NCBI lineage: Eukaryota > Metazoa > Chordata > Actinopteri > Siluriformes > Bagridae > Tachysurus > Tachysurus vachellii. The sequence continues at coordinate 5,268,760 of NC_083477.1, read as the reverse complement.
CTTTGTTCTATGTTTATTTTCTGTAAAGCCACTTTGAGACAATGTCAACTGTAAAAAGCGCTATACAAATAAACTTGAATTGAAATAGAATTGAATTGAATTTAAAAGGGAAGGGGAAATCGATATAAACCCCATTTCTGTAACCAGACATGTTTTGTCTGGAGCCATGAAACTTTCTATTCCTGAAATGTAAACCAGAACAATTTAGGGCCTATAGGCATCTATAGGCATATACAGTATAGGCATTATATTTAACTTGCTAAATTAAAAATAGTACATCTCGATAATAAACGTACCATTCATAATGCTAGGTTAAAATGTCCACCAATGTAACCCAAACAAAAAAGTAAATAAAGGTAATAATTTCAGCATATTTAAACTCAGAAATAATTTTTGTAATCCCTTTAACTTTAACATAATCATTCTTTTGCAGTATATAGATATTTTTTCTTTTTCTTGGTCCTGTTTTAATCACCTATCTTAGTTTTTTTTAACCTTTCAATATTACCATACACACTGGCTTCTATTGTCAGTAAAGCTCCAATGTCATATCCATACATATATCCTTATGTCTATATTTGCTAACCATTTACAATACGGTTTATTAACTCAGGACTAAATATACAAAGCAGGAGTGAATGGGAATCATTTGGTAGTTTGTAATGAACTAAGCAATAAGTAGAGAGTAGAGCGCCAGGACTATAGTATGTGTTATGTGTTGGATTTGTGTATTATATTATATTATATTATATTATATACTCATTTTTACTAAACTCACATCTTTTACCCAGTTTTGACATCTTTGTACAGTTCTGCATGTGTATTCTATGTGTACAAATTAATGCAGAGTTTAAGAACACCAATAGGTAGAAATCAGTACAGGATTCAGCACAGATTCAAAATAAAAGCACTTAAACAGGCTGGGTTAGTTTTGGTCTCAGTTCTCAGAGAAGTCAAGAACTGCAGAGTATGGAGGAAGTTAATGCAAAAGCAGTAAGGAACTTACCTTTGGCAAGGACTAGAAACAGCACACACAACGTTTTGAACATCATCACTGACAGATACTCTCAAGCCAATTACTTTGTAAATCATTCCATCAGTACATTTGTACCATCTGTACCTGTCTTTCTGACTAGCTCATAAGCCACACCTCTCATATTGTTTCTGTCAAAACTCTCTTTCACGCTCAGTCAACACACACACACCCACCCCCACACACACACACACACACACACACACACACACACACAGTCTGCCACCTGACTGCTCACCCAACCTTATAAATAAAAGCCTGAGGGATAAAGTCTATTTATCCATAAATTGGTTGTTTATACATACAATATTTGTATATCGCTTTTAACAAAGAACATCTTTACAGGAATATAAAAATTCAGAAAACAAATAAACAAGTTTTATATTTAAATTTATATTTATCAGTTCAGCCAGAGGCGAAGGTGCTGAGGAAGAAACCAGAATCAAAAGGGAACCTCATCCTTATCTGGATGACTCCAGAGTGAGCTTATAAATCATTTTCTTTCTACAGTTGTATATAGTGAAGTGGAATTGCTTTGGAGCAACTTATAAGTATAAGCATAAGCATCATTTCTGAATTTATTATAGATTGAAATGATGTAAATTGAAAAACATCTACAACAATCTGGCTGTCAGACTGAAAAACACAAACACAGATAATTAAGGAAGATAATCTGGATTAAAACACATACTTCATTCTTTCATGACAAAGCAACCTTACTGTAAGTCTCAGATGACTTCTGACCAGGATTCTTTTAAAACAAGCTGCTCTTCATTCCTAGCTCCTAACTCTAAGATTGTATCTATGAATGTGATACATATATGTTGAGTGGTGACTTTGGTAACGTTTCGGAAATAGTTTTCACGTAAAAGAGCTCTTTTTTGATGAATTTTTATTTATTTATTTTTTTTAAAAGGGGCCATTTACAAATTCCTGCAAATCAACGTGTGGATTTTTTTTATTATTATGTATGTTACATATAAAACAGTGCAGTTAATGCACTCTGATCTGTTAAAGAAACTCATCTATTCCAATGACTAATTTGACTTAATTTTATTTAATGAACAGCAATAATGATGGCTTGCACTGGTTGCTGTCATGTTATATCCATACATTGCATAATTATTCTTCATTTTTACTAAATGAAATGCAAAGAATTTAAAAGTAGAATAACATTGTTCAAATGAGTTGAGAAAAAAAAGAGTTTCAGACACATTTACTGTCATTTCTATCTTTTCACCAATATTGAATAAAAATCCAACAAGGTAAAACATTTGGTTTGTAGACTTACAGACAACAGATAGATTTAAATCTTTTATTTTTAAAACATGAAAGTTCAGCTGCAATAATGAAGTCTTGCTTGGCCGATCTAATGCAAAAAAAAACATTAGATAATAATAATAATAAGAAGAATAAGAATAATAAGAATAATAATTAGGTTTATTTAATGGCACTTTTTTCTTTTTTTAAAGGAAGCTCAAGGAGAACAAAATGTACATGCACACCCTACCGGCCATGTGATAATACAACATCATGAAACTATCTGAGAATTTTCCTTAACTGCAGATGGACTGGTAGGGCAGCACTGACAGGTTTTACAGGAGACACAGAGAAATGTTTTCTTTCTCCACTGGGGTCTTTAAATGGAAACTCAAACTCCAGCGTGACCAGAGTGACGTGATTATACATCACTGAATCAAAGCCTTCTTCCTCCAAACTGTAATATCCTTACAGCCAATAACACTTTGCTTATTGTATTAGACTCGTCGAGACGCTCTGAAGAAGTTAAATCTTGTCAGTTTGACATAACATTCCATCCAAAAAGGGTGTGTTTGGACATGTACGTATAGCATGCAAAAGGTTGATTCTCTTGTGGTTAAATGTGTTGGAGTTTAAACTCCAAAACAAGAAAATCATTAGAAATATTGTTATAATTGGCCAGGCAACCCTGAAGAGCTATGACATATAATCGGAAGAACATAGGTGTGGTGGTGGTGGTTTTGCTGGTCGTGTGTGTGGGTCTACGTTGCAATTATTGATTAGATGTTGATGCAGAAAATTCTTATGTAGAAAACAGAAAATAATATATACTGTATAAATACAGAGCGAGGCATGGTGGCTTAGTGGTTAGCACATTCGCCTCACACCTCCAGGGTTGGGGGTTCGATTCCCGCCTCCGCCTTGTGTGTGTGTGGAGTTTGCATGTTCTCCCCGTGCCTTGGGGGTTTCCTCCGGGTACTCCGGTTTCCTCCCCCGGTCCAAAGACATGCATGGTAGGTTGATTGGCATCTCTGGAAAATTGTCCGTAGTGTGTGATTGCGTGAGTGAATGAGAGTGTGTGTGCCCTGTGATGGGTTGGCACTCTGTCCAGGGTGTATCCTGCCTTGATGCCCAATGACGCCTGAGATAGGCACAGGCTCCCCGTGACCTGAGGTAGCTCGGATAAGCGGTAGAAAATGAGTGAGTGAGTGAGAGTATAAATACAGTCCTGTACCATTCCAAGATGAAAGCTGTGCTCTGTTTAATGCCTTCTTCTTGTTTGTTTGCTTTTGCATACCGTGACATTTTAATTTATTTTTATATCTGAGAATAAATATGAGATGCCTTTTAACACTATAAATCATCATTATCATCATCACAGACATATTCATATCTATAGAAACCATTACAGGAAATTTGGGCACATGGCAGTTCAGCTACTGGAAAGTCTGAGGTGTGAGGAAACTAAGAAGCCTGCAAAAGCATGAGGAGGACAATTAACAAAAACATACAGTATGTTACTGGATCAACATACTAACGGGATCAAACCAGGGACACTAAGCCTGTACACTGTACTACTTCCCCACCTATAAATACATACATATATTTAACTGACACAGTATTGTGCTCATTGTTATTATTTCCAGATCATGTGTTGTAATTATGTTAATTATATGTCTAAGTAGTTTCTTTTCTTTCTTTAATTCAATTCAATTCAATTTTATTTGAATAGCGCTTTTAATAATGGTCATTGTCTCAAAACAGCTTTACAGAACATAATTATTATGCAAAGATTAATATTATACAAAATGTCAAGATAAATATTAGGCTTATATTTAAATGTGTTTGTATTTATATCCACTGAACAAGCCTGAGGTTACTGAGGGGACTCTGGTGAGGAAAAACTCCCTTAGAAAGAAGAGGAAGAAACCTGTAGAGGCGAAGGTGGTGAGGAAGAAAAAAGACTCAAAAGGGAACCTCATCCTTATTTTGGTGACACTGGAGGGTGTGATTATAAATTGTTATCATCACCGGAGTTTGTTTTTTATAAATGATTCCTTTGTACAGTCGTATACAGTCTGACAATTGTGTATTGATTAAGAGGTTGTTGTCTTCAAAAACCACATGGAGTTGGCATCTTCTCTTTAAATGCCCGAATCCTCATGGAGTGAACATCTCTAGCTGTTTATCATATAATGAATAATTAACAAGATTTTTGTTAATTATTTAATTAAGATGTTTGAAGAAATAATATTGCCTAACATGACTGAGAGAAAAAACATAATAATAGCCAAAATAATAAACAAACGGGTCTAATAGTTAAGTAACTATTCTTACCTAAAAGAAAAAAAAAAAGAAAAATACAGTGGGACTCCCTACCAAAAAAAAAAAAAAAAAAAGGGGGGAAAAGAAACCCACTCCCAAAGAATAAAAGGCACGTATCATCATCATCATCATCATCATCATCATCATCATCACCATCATCATCATCTTCTTCTTCTTCTTCTTTTTCATCATCATCATCATTGGAAAACTCATTGTTTTAAAGTAAAAGGAAATTAAACAGGTCGCATGGGTTACTATTCAATTCTTATGTTTCACTGATTCAAAGAATCACATTACCTTGTTTTATGTTCTCTTTAAAACCAACAAATTTAATGTCAGTGGATTTAACACCTACACATACACCTTTTGTGTTAGTTTTCTAAGCTCCTAAAATGCTTACAAAAATATTTCAAGCACACAGAATTTCAAACCTGTTTTCTAAGAGTACATTTCTTGCTAATCCGATGAGAAACACTGGGTTTTTCCACATGAAACCTTTATTAAGCTGTGTTGACTTATGAGGCATGTTTAGCTGGTTTTGTCAGAATGACATGGCAAAACATGCACATATCTTCTTTCATATCCTATGACTCATCCATTATGATCAACTAAGCTGTAGAGCCGCAGTTTAAGGGCAAAATACTATATATACACCGCCGACATTTTATATATCATTTCCACTCCTTTAAATCATTTACTATGAATTTGTTTACTATTTGTTTTGCTGACAAATCCTAATCAGGTAGAATCATATAACAAGAGCTCTGTGAGGTAGTGTACAGGTGCATTGTTTATAATATTAAAACATCAGGAGATATTTAACATTATATTTAATCTAATGTTTTTTTTTATGTTCTTTGTTAAAGATAAAGAAGAATACTAAGGAGACATGTAACATCGCACCACACAACACAACACACCCACACAAAAACACATATAAATGTATGATGTAGTGTTTCAATGCTTCCTTGGTATAGCAATTTAATAAAGTTTAACAGAAAGGAGATCAAGAAGATGAATATGAGACAATAGAGTGGCTTGCTTTTCTCCCATTAGCAGCTTTCTGGTCTTCATGTTGGTTTATTGATTTTAACAACAAATCTAGCATTCACAGGTGAAACCCAGAGCAGAAACCAAGAATACATTTTCTAGGATTGATTAAATAAATAATCTAAAACAACATAATTGGGCAATGAGAGACACTTGTCAGTTATGTTTTGATCTTTTGAAAACAGTTGGGTTCGAACAAAAGGTGCAATGTTCAATGTTTTTCTTAACAAGTCTAGATGCAAATATCAGGAAATAAAAGCTGGACTTCTATACAAAGTGTATACTTTGGTACAACTCACTTCATAATCTGGGTCACGTTTATTCGGTTAAGGCTAGGTTAGGCTATTTATTAGGTTAGGGTTAAACAGGAAAAGAAAATGTTACATTTTTAAGTATGTAACATTTCTCATTTCTTTAACTTAAAAGAAAAAGTTCAAAGAGATTCACCGGAATGGAACTGAGACTAAACTATGTAACTGATCAAACAGAAGAAGATACAGGAAGTCATTTTTGCCCACTGATTCCTGACAATGACATCTACATTGAATAAGTCGACAGCAATGTCAGGAAACGTTGTAGATGATGTGCAAAATCTACTGATTTTGAATTCCCATATTGCACAACATTTTTTGTTACACAACTGTTTACCACAACACACATATTTAAACCTGCCAAGTAATCTGTAATATTTCTCATACAGTTAATCTGTACAGAAATCTATACATGTAGAGTTATGTATATGTCTATTCTTGTGAGTTGTTGAGTCCTTATTGTTAAAATGGCTTAAAATAACACATTTTAAAACAAACCACAGGTGACAGTGACATGGAAATTCACAAAAAAATTCCTTGGACGACAAAAGGAGTCATCACCTGACACAGGATAGTACTGGCTTTATTAATCATTCATTTTCCATTGTACACAATAAACAGCACTATGTATGATGAAAGTACTGTGAGGTTTATCTAAACAGCTTTTTTTTGTCTTATTAACGTCAACTTTTTAACGCACCATGTTATGTGTAGTTTATTAAAACTAAATGATTTGACTCTAATAATATCAGCAAACACATCCTAACATTAAATTTGCTGCATGTTACAGATATACAGTATATAAGACTGAGACATGAGTGTGAATGAGGTGTTTAGTGGAGCATGTACTGTACATGGGAATGTGGTAGGTATTAGTGACTCATTCCCCCCTCAGGGCTCTGTTCTTGCACCTCTTCTTTCCAACCATTATTCCCTTAGGTCAAGTCTGCCTTAATAGTCTGCCTATTACATTTGACAAAATTCCAACAGCTATGTCAGAATTTATCTGAGGAACTTTAAACATAGTCAGAAATGAGTTGCACAACTGCATATGTGGGATATCCAGGGGCAGCATTTAAAGAACACAAATTACCTGTGTGTAGTTTATGCCTCTGAGGTTGACCAATTTTTCTCAATTATTAGACAGTTTTTATGACATCTATACCGCTGCCTTTAAACATAAGATTTAAACCCAAAAGAAATCAGGAGTTGAAAAAATAAACTTACTGTAAGCTCTTTGATGTCAAATGTAACACGAGAAAATACAACTTAAAATAAAAACACCAATACTAATAAACTAATACACATTGTTACTTTGCATTTAACATTTTATTTCCATCACAGGCTGACAGTGTGACTTCACAAATCTCAATGAAGCCAAACGATACTAAATCAAAGTCACGAAATTGTAAATTAAATTCCTGTAAATTAAATTTGTTTTGCCAAATTAATAAAATAATGCTTTTTTTCTTAATTCAAATCACTTCCCTGACACAACAAAGTGTGTCCACGGTTTAAAGGATAAGCTTGATTGCTTGTGATTCATGTTAAACTAGCTATTCCTAGCTATATCCATACAAATTATATATATGTATATATATATATATATATATATATATATATATATATCTTTATCGGGTTTATCGATATATATATATATATTTATCATATATGTATATATATCATATATGTATATAGATAATATCCAAGGTGTCCACTACAGAAAATGGATGGATGACTTCAAGAAAATTTAATATTGAGCTTAAATGTCATTTCATATTTTTGAGCATACTTCCAGACCAAAACATACATTTATTGTCACAGTGACAGTGGTGTTGGACTTATTACTGCACCTTGCTGATATCTAAAAATATGTTTTATACCTCGGGGTATGAATGTAAATCATGTGCCACTTAAGTTCAGTTGTTTTTTTCAATCAGGTAACATGCTGCTATTAAGATGTAGTTACCCTGATGCATTACATTTCTTTTTTGTGACTCATATGGAGGGTGGAGTGTCTGTGTGTTTGTGTGTGTGTGTGTGGGTGTGTGTGTGTGTGATACAGTAGTTAACCCTGTTGTTAACCTCAAGGCAATTACATACTGTACTTTCCAGTGTACCGAGTTAAAACAAAAAACTGTGTATGGCACATTGAGGAAGTTTTAATTCTAAAAAGTAATGCTTTAATATGTCAATCATTTAAATGACAAATGCCTCAGGCTCGTGTTGAGAGAAGCAGAACATAGGAGGGGGCAATTTTTTGAGAAATCACATACAGTATGTAATTACTAGCTAATTATGAGCCAGTTGTTGGATGTTTGGATTCTGCTGCCATCTGCCGGACACTCTTAAAATTCTGCCTGAGAACTCAATAAATGTCAATATTTTCTGAGTAACGTGTTAAGCTAACTAGCTAACGCCTTAGCCAACATCTGACAAGTAGTTGTATTTCACCAAAACTGAAAAAGAAAAAAAAATTAGGTGCTCTGAAATAATCCCCTTTGTTAGTCTGATTTAGCTTGATGACACTAATGGGAATTATATAGTTAGAAAGGTATGTAGCTAATTTTAGTTAGCAAGCAAGGAAAGTGAGGAAAGTTATTATTTATGCCTTGCAGATTTCTTTTTAACAGCTGCTTCTGGATCATTTTTAATAGATTAGATCATGACTATATATTAGTTTCATTTTAGGTTTATTAGTAAACATCATCAACTGCTGGATAATCTATGTATATATTTATTTATGGATACGTCTGAGTAATCATCAGTTACTGCTGGGTAATTTGGGTGTATCAGAGAATATCAACAGCAGCTGCTGGATAATTTTGGTTTATATTAAAACATTAATCGATATCTAGTGGTTATTCTTTGGGTTTATTTTTATATATTCGTAGCTGCTAGGTAATATGGGGTTTATTAATTAGAACCAGCTGCTGGATACTTTTGAGGTTCATTAACGATTACCAGATGTTGGATAATTATTTGGGCAATTTTGCTTTTATTAATGAATAAGAGTAGCTGCTGATTCATTTACATTTATTAATGGATAAATCAATAAAGAGCAGCTGGATGATATTGTTCCTAATTAGTCTATATCAAACTGTTGATTTATAATTCTGGCTTTATCAGTGAATATTAACAGATATTGCTCAATTTTGGTCTTATAAATAAACAGTGTCTCAACAAGTGCTCAAGTGATAAATCAGTTTATTAATTTATCTGGAATTGTATATTATTTTGAATTCAGTAATAAACTCGCCAAGCTTCTGCATAATTTGGGATTTATTAAAGAACATCGATTTTTAAGATTTTCTTAAGATTTTTTTTTGTAGTCCTTATTAACTTTATTTGTTTAAATTTAGATTTCAAATTAATAATTACTAAAGCAATAGTGGGTGTGGCTTTTGAGCTAGGCGATATGACTGAAATGGTTTTAAAAATGAGCATTAAAGATTACATTGTTGAAACTATGACCTAGAATTTAAGCATTAAGACACAATATGCATTAAAAATAATGTTGTGGGAAATTGTGGTAATTTTTCTGGTTTAACCTAATGGTTGTACTCTAATGTTGGAAGTACAGTACGTTGTACTAGTGTGTATAAGTGCAGAGTAAGTAGCAATAACAAAATCAGTGGTAATTTAATCAGGAATTCTGAAGTTTTGTCCTTACATAAGCCATATATTGAAAGCTGGTGAACTTGACGGCTGGAATTAATGTTCAGTTGGATGCTTTAGGGCTTTATCTCATCTGCGGCTAACTATGGAATATTCACATTCCTTTCAGGTGCCCAGGGAACCCTGAAACTTCCAAACACATGCAAACACTCTCACTCACTTTGTAATCTTTTCGTCTCACTTTACTCTGTGAACTACAGGTCCCTACATGCACCATGGTTATCCAGCCAACCAATGGCTTTATGCCATTTCATCCTGAATCCTGTGCTCCATGGCAGCGGTTGTCAGTAACAACGGAGGTTTGAGCTGAAGCATGGAGCCAAGCAGCTGTCTCATGGCATCTCTCTGCCCAACCCCCTTCTTCCTGTCCTCTCCTGTCTGCCTCACAATGTATACACACAAAGGGGGACGGGAGGGAGAAGGAGGAGGTGGAGGGAAGAAAACAGGGAGGGGTGAATTAGGGAGGAGAGAAAAGGCAAAGAGCCAGTGTGTGAGAGAGAACAGAGCAGGAACGGAGAGTATGACTTGTATTTAGTGTGTGAGAGAGAAAGAGTGAGTCTGCTATCTGTGCTGAAGATGAACCAGAGAAAGAGAGAGAGAGAGTGAGAAGCAGGTGATATCATAAACACAATTGTATAAACCTATTGTTTCCTGCTTGCACAGGAATTAACAGGAGACAGAGAAAGAGATTTATGAAGATGGAGGATGAAGGGTGTGACTGACTAGGGGATAGGATAGACCGTGTCTCTTAAGGTGCACATCTTGATGCCCGCTCAAAACCTCAGAGGTGTGTGGAGACCTGTGGAGGTACTTTTGCATTTTGGAATTAGGAACGCAACCTTGGGAATACAGGAGACAATGATGAACAGGATCAGGAGAGAGGAGGAGGACCGCTGAAGCATGGAGCAGGTGAGGCAAAAGAAAAAACACACATCTACATGCACACACACAAAAACATTGTGTACAGACTTTCATTTCCAAAAAAGATAAAATAAAATATAATGCCACTAGGATGCTGAGAGACTTGGATGCACACATTCAATCATTTCACACATTCCTGCAAAAGATAACAACAGCAGCATTTTCTCTTTGCTCACACAACTATTGCCTGGCTAACATTTCTCACTGTGTGAATATGTTACATCATGCAGGAAGCTCACTGGTGACATGTAATAGTGTGACCTTATTGATGTCATTGTGTAGAAAAGAAAGTCAGACAGAGTTAAGATTACAGACTTAGATATTTTCCATTATTTCTTAGTACAAAATTGTGGCAGGTTTTAAAGGTTCTTTCAGTGATTTGATCAAAAGTTGTTACAGTTATAGTCCTAAATGACTTGTCTCTTTTCATTATACTTAATGACGAAAACAATTAGACTGAAGGACTATTTGCTATCTAATGAAATCATAAACCTCTGTTATTAACTACACTTTCCTTAGAATCCATATTTTTCAGTTGTCTAGCTAGGTGACTGAATATAAATGAAACTTCCCAATATCAAAACATGTTAAAGCAATGCCACTATATAGAAATACAGCAGAAAATAAAGAACACACTCTATGTCAAGTTAATAACTTAATTGATTATGGGTCCCCCTTAGTATTTTTATTGGCCACGTTGAATGTGAGACATCTTCTTTGGCCCTCCGTAGTTTACATTTCCTGATTTGGCTAATGCATTTTTTTTTATCTAAAGAAGCTCATTCAGGATACAAGTGTGTCACTAAGGCTCTTGCTCAAAGACCTAACCATTGGAACATTTTGGGGCTGGGACGCGAATTCACAACCTGCCTATCAAATCAATGAGATGCTACTCCTTTCCCCAAGCCAACTAGTAGAGTAACAGAGTACTCTGTTAGTAAACTAACAGGGTGCCAAGCTGTACAGTAGCTGCATTAAGTTCATAATCCCAAACCCTGTTGAGGCTATCAAAGAGTCAATTCCAGAGTCTGTTGATTCATGTACAAGGTCTGAAGCAATATTCTGATTATTTTACGGGTTTCAAGCTATAATTTATGAGTCAGCAGTACCAATCTGTGAAGTCTGAATCAAAGTTACCAATCTGTAGAGTTTTAGTTGAATCAAGAGTCCCCTGCCTTATTTTGAGATTTGGGCAGCAAGCTACATGGTACCAAGCTGTAGAGTCTGACTCTAGAGTATATAGTGCCTGGTTCAGAGTCAGAGGTTCCAAACTGTAGAGTCTGAATTAGATTCCAAAGCTGTAGAGTTGAAATAAAGTCCAGAATTCCAAACCAAATAGTCCCAGTCAATGGTGCCAATCATTAGAGTAAGAGTTGAGCTATAGAGATGAATGTACTTAGTTGTAGAGTCCAGGTTACCAAGACACTGAGTGAGTGAAGTGTCACTGTAGACACAGAGTCATGGGTGACTCGGTGTCCACAACTGGAATCTCAGGCCAGGTCAAATTGTTCAGATTTGGATGATGTTAAGGCCTGCTGAGGAGTGTTTTGACCCTTGAAATTTATTTGAATACCAGATCCAATCAATTACTAAGAAAATTGCCTCCCTGTCTTGAACAGGGAACAGCACATTGTCAATACTTGGGATATTGCATGTGAAGCGGGCTGGCAGAGTTTCTGGGAGCAAGCCTGAGCGGGAAAAGAATTTTTCTTTCACTTAGCTTAATTCAATTAAGCATGAATACCCAGTGATAATAACAAAGCTGCCAAAGCTGCCAAAGTTCATGTAGCTGCATGTCTCAGTGCCTAATGTTCTTTAGGATATATCCCAATATTCTTTAGCAAAATGTCTGTGTGCTGCAGAGGCCATGACCATGCAGTTTCCTGTGAATGTTTTTTGGGTCTCATTTCATTTATTCCCCTTCCTCTTCTTCATGCCTCCATCTGTCTTACTGCCAGTCAGCAGTACTCTCCTTATTATTCCCTGGGTCCCTCTGTGCTAGTCCTTCAATCTTTTTCTCTATTTCTCTGTTATATCAGATCACATGCTGAATGATTTTCCCCCTGCTGTATTCCCCTGGTAATAAATTATTCATGGTATCCTTCACCATGGGACCATCACATCCACGACAGCTCTGTTAGGATGACATTAGCTCCCAGGAATAACACTGATGTCATTGTCATTATGTGAATTGTGTGTCTGACTGTGAGTCCGTGTGAGACCTGCTGTTGGGGATCTGTTCTTGTGACTTATGACGAGAGCCCTTTAAACCTTTAGGGCATTTGGAGGAAGCATGTGGATATGTAAAGCTCAGCAGTAGAGCCGTGATATTCAAATTTTAATCTAAAGCATCAAATAATATTGGATTTCACATTTAAGCATCAGAAACTGCTTCATAAAATAAGTGACGTATAATGCACATTTTAAACAAACCAGAATTAGCTTTCCATGCTGAACTCTCAAAACAAGTGCTTATTACTACAATACACTTCTCAGTGGTACAGATCTCTAAGGTTCCTCTCAATCATCTCAGTGTTGCTGCAGAAGTTCAAGAGCACCTCATAGTACCTTATACAGCGAATGTACAGTACTATGCAGGAGATCAGCATAATTCAGCCATTTCAGCCATTTCATCAGCAGCAAACTCGTTTTTGTTCTATGTGAGTGTTTGTGTGCATGGATTTATTCCAGGTTTCCTGAAGAAGTGTCTGTTTTGCTGACTCTCTTCCTTCACAGAAATTGCTGTGCCTGACCTTCAGAAGTGCAGGAAAGATATACAGAGAGGTGCAAATGTTTAAACCCAGGATATTGTATACATGTGCACACACACACACAGACACACAGACACACAGACACACACACACTCACACACACACACACACATTCTGTAATAAAGGAGCAGTACTCACTGGGTGAATAAAAAGAAACTGATTATATAATGCATTAGTGTGCACAAATATGGGCCATGCTACTAGTGAATGACAGAATCATCTTTTCTCTTTGTGTGTGTGTGTGTGCGTGTGTGTTCTACTTACGGACAAATCTCAAACAGGCAGGAAATCAATACTCATTACACACACAGAGAGTACTGCCTCTGTTGTCTGCCTATCCCCTCAAAAAGCAAGAGGTGAAGAGTTGAAAGGTCAAGGGTGTGTTGACTGACAGATCTACAATAGTTAATATTTGTGTCATATGCTGGAAAGGGAACGTTTAGCATGTAATAATGTATTATTAGATTTATTAAGATTAATTAAGCTGTCCAGTCAAATGAAATTCTGTAATATCTACAGTATGTTCTTACATAGACAAAAAGCCATATTCCAAAGCCAGAACTGTTTGGTAAATTATTTGTGTTGTTTTCAGTTCTACTTGTTAGTCAGTCCAGGGTTTTGCTAATTGCAGACAATAACATAAAATTCAAACAAACTTCAAGGTATTCTGAGAAGCTTGCTATTTTTCAAAATTGCAGTTTTTCTACAAATTCGGGGAAAGACATGTGAGACTTTAGCACAACATTCATCCAGCCAAAGGCCTCTTCCATTCCTGCAGCTGTCTTAGAAACTAATTAGATATGTGTCTTAGAAACTAATTACATTACATCACTGGTGGGAGTTTAAGAGAAGAATCCTGTGCTTTCAATTTCACCAAATCAAGTAAAAAAAAGCAAAAAAAAAAACACCTTTCAGAATTTTGGGGAATTCAGAATTTTGTCTGCAACAGTTAAAAAAGCCTGACTAGCTAGAGTTGAGATAGAACAAAAATACTGAGCTATGCCACACTTCCAGGTATAGAAACACCAAGCAGAAGGGGCGACTTGGCAGAATGTAAACAGAAAAAAACCCAATTCAATTCTAACATCCATTCAGATTTTTATTAAATAGGAGCAGCACTTTATATCCTGTCCCATAGCTGATGGTTCAGCAAGACTCCACTTGTCTAATCTTGTGCTTCTAAAAGGGCTTTTACAAAATATAACTAGCGTGAATAAAGCAAATAGTTGAGCCTTGCAGCTGTTGTGTAGGTGGTAGTCATAGTTGTTGTCCTTAGAGCATCTTTTCTGTTTATTCACACTTGGTAATGAAACATACTGCACTTCTTGGCTGTGTGTTTGTGTGGTGTATATAAATAAATGCGTGTAAAAATCATCTCATTGATCAGGACCATAACAGAAGCTGCTGGTTTCTACTGCAGACTCTCAGAAGGCTTTCTTTTATAGTAAAGAAATAGTTTATGGTATTGAAGTGTTCTTGCTTAAATCTGAACACAGACAGGAGCCATGCAAATCGTTATATTGATTCAAGACTGCCTTGGTGAATTAATTTTATTTTGTTTTTTACTATTTACATTTTGTATTCACATGCAAACTCACGGTAGATATTGATGTTTCATTATTTAAAGCAACATTTCAGCCAAACTCACATTGTTTTTTCTTTCGGCCCTCCAGGCACATGGGGACCTGGAAATAACCTATTTATCCTTTATATGTGAACTAATTTTTCCTTCTGAGAAATCTCCCTGTCTCTCGGTTCTTTAACACTCCAACAAACCATTGTCTGTTATAACCATTTGGGCTAAGAATTTGTAGAAGGTTTTCATTTCTGAAGCTTTTGGTCTGTTCTTAAAAAAATCCTAATTATCAAATGATCCACTGGAAACTACAACATAAACACATTTATCTTCCTCTCTAAAGTGTAATTGATGTCCTGAAGGGTATCTGGACATTTATTTGTACTTCTACTGGAGTCGTCTTTTTTGGACCCGCTCATGTATGACTTATCAGTTGTTAGGTAATTTCTGGAATCTGGAGTCCCTGGACATGGGACGTGTCTTTACTGGACCTTATATCTATAGGATATAACTCGCAACTGGTTGTGCACATGGGGCTCAGTCTAAGACTTGGCTTTTCATTTAGTTTGGTTTATAATAACAGTAACATTAATAATCATGCACTAATACCTGAAATAATACTTAATTAATATGAACTAATGACGTGCACGTGACAGCCGCGGCTGATCAATGTTTACTGCCGGAGAGAGTTTGTGTAATTGTCACTATTGTCACTATTATTATCCAATTTATTATTTTTTTGTTTATTTTTTTTTAGTAGAAGATTTTTAGGTGTGTATGTCTCTGTGATGTTCGTTCAGCATTTACTCACAGAATGTCAGGTCGTATTTATTTAATAGGCATTTTATGCCCTGATTTCTTTTTACCTATTTCTGTCTGTTTATCTCGTTGAACTAGATCTTTTCTTTCACTGCATTGCCCCTATTATCGTATCATCTTACCCTAGGTTCAGTTGCACAACTCTGCTTCTGTGCTATATTTTATACACTTTTGGTTCCAGGATCCTGAGATCTTCTTGTGTTAATATATGCAAAAGCTCAATATGCAAAATAATGTGAATTATATGATATGTGTAAAATGAGGCCTGATACAAACATGTAAGCATTTAGAAATGTGAACATTTAAATGTGTGCTATAACATTTTTTATGAACGCATCTTCATGATGTATATAAAAATGGCTCAATCACATAAATGATCCAATTTACAAAGACTGTAGATAAAAAAAAAACAGGGAAATATTCAGCCATCACATTTTTACACATGAGACAAAGAAACAGAAAAACAGTTGATATTTCCTGTAATTCTGCATTCTATCAGAAAATTTTCAGTTCTTTGTTGTGTCCAGTTTGGAGCCTTATGTCTGGAGATTGCATTTAGTACAGATCCTTCTACAGGCTACATGCATAGCCCACATATGTTATATAGATTAGATTACAGCTTGTGATTTCTTTAACAGCCTCATGTCGGCGTCTGATCCATTCTGATTGGTGTCTGGTGTCTGGAGTCTACAGGAAATGAGAATGTCTGACTGGCATTTCCTGGTAGATATCTGCCATTGAATTTCACAGGAGTGGAAATGCCATGTGATGCGACATGAACTTTGACCCCCAACAGCAAAAAACTAGCATTATCACTGAAGATAGTCATTTCTGCTCAGTTTTTCTCATCATCTTAGTAAATAAATCATTACTGATACTAGGACATGATGAGTTTAATAAGAATGTGGTGCCTGGTGTGAATTTTCCAGCAGGCTGTTCGAGGTCAGTTGCCTTCCTTCTTGTCTCTTAGCTTTAAAAGGCAATGATGTAAACAGGGAAGAAATGGTGGTATTTGTTGCGTGAACCTCTTTAGGTAAGAGGATATGGAAAATGTGTGTATAGCAAGAACAGGAAACAAACTATAAGATCAAATGCATGCCACATGTACATGTACTCGAACCCAAATAGGAACCTGTAAGCCACAGCACATTCATTCATTCATTCATCTTCTACCGCTTATCCGAACTACCTCGGGTCACGGGGAGCCTGTGCCTATCTCAGGCGTCATTGGGCATCAAGGCAGGATACACCCTGGACGGAGTGCCAACCCATCACAGGGCACACACACACACTCATTCACTCACGCAATCACACACTAGGGACAATTTTCCAGAGATGCCAATCAACCTACCATGCATGTCTTTGGACCGGGGGAGGAAACCGGAGTACCCGGAGGAAACCCCCGAGGCACGGGGAGAACATGCAAACTCCACACACACAAGGCGGAGGCGGGAATCGAACCCCGACCCTGGAGGTGTGAGGCGAACGTGCTAACCACTAAGCCACCCTGCCCCACGCCACAGCACATATTTAACCTTAACATAATTTATGTCAGAGCTTTGATAGACGTGACTCTCAGCTGTTTGCTGGTGTCACAGAATATCAGAAACATTGTCCAATAATGGCACATTATGGCAAGTTTTTCGGCTAGTTTAAGATATAGAACATTATTCAGACTCACATATATAACATCTACCACATAAGTGCTTCTTTTGGCTAACACGAAGCCAACACATGTCACTTCTTGTTTCCTAACTGCTACTCAGGCTGTGTTCGAGGCCCATCCCGGATGCGTGAGTGTTACATATTTTTTCAAACAAATCTTTTGTGCAGCTTTTTGGAAGTTGTTCTTCACCCTTTCAAGATCCTGTGATACCGTTTTCTTATTATTAGGTACTTGGATGTGCTGCATGCTGGCACAGCGGCTAGAGCTATCACTTCAGAGCTCCAGGGAACACAAGTTTGTGTTACTGTCTGTGAAAATGAAAATGACAGAAATGATGTCATGATACCTGATGCGCATATCCAAAAATTTTGGGGGACTTTTGGGAAGTGGACTGAACACGAGTGTGTCCTGAACATAAAAACAACACTTTCAACATAATGAACTTCACTGTTCACATTTATGTCATGAGAAACTAATGTAATACATCATATAACATTAATAACAGTGACATTATCTCTCAAATCGAACCTCAGTTAGTTGTTACTCCTGAGCCTTACAATTTACTCTTGATTAACTGTCTATGCAGACTGACAAATTAGGTGTTATTCATTAGTATTGGATAGTGAGGTGTTTGACCGTACTTTTAGAGATTTAGGACAGATACAAATGTTTTTCAACTACGATAAGGCAGAGGGCTTTAAATAATCTCAACAACAAGATCAGTGTGTGTTTAGAGTGTTCCTGCTGTTCACAGCTGTCAGTAGGGGTGATAAAGGGCAGTAGAGATTTATAGCAGGTTGTATCCAATAAGGTGGATGGACAGGAGGGTTGGTGAAGAGGGGTGTTCACTATCCTAGTGATCTCTTTAGTCCATTCTAGACACAAATGCACTAATCACTCACACCTGTTTCATCTTGAATTGCTCTAATATTTCGACTTCTGGTTTCAGTGTACTTCTTTGTCATGGTTCTATTGATGTCATATATATATATACACTATATATACACTACCCACATTTTTTCTAGCGCACATATTTGCCAGGGATTCTCACTTTTGTGCACTGTGTAAAAAAACAACAAATGGTGGATACATACCAAAATATCAAAATATACAAAAAAGCTATATAATATAATATATAATCGGAATATAGGATTAGGAATAATAGGAATTTGTTTGTCAAATAGGAAAAATGTGTGTCCCCATCACAAATCCTTTTGAACTGAACATAATGACTTGTGGAGTTCTGGTGTAACTTTCTGTTTTATGAATGAAATTAGAGACATTGAAACCTTTACTATAACCACATATACATTACTTTTGAAGGTCTGAATCAGAGCCCAGGGGCAGCTATGATACAGCACCCTGGAGCAGTGAGGGTTAAGGTCCTTACTGAATTGCCCAACAGTGGCAGCTTGGCAGTGCTCGAGCTTAAACCCTTAAATGATAAACATCCCAGAGCCTTAAAACCACTTGAGCAATCACCGTTCCTTTTATGTCACATATGTTACTCGGAATGCACGCACACACACACACACACACACACACACACACACACACACACACACACACACACACAGTAAACTAAAACTCATGCCTTTTTTTCAGTATCTGTCAATCATTCAAGTTTGACATTAACGTGTTCTCCATCACTGAATCTCTCTCACATGCCTAAACACCCTGTTTTGTGTGTATGTGTGTGTGTGTGTGTGTGTGTGTGTGTGTGTGTGTGTGTGTGTGTGTGTGTGTGAATCTATGGCTTAAATATTAATTGGTAAAACTGTTTTACCACAAATATTCATTTTGGAACACATGCTTATTGATATTCATAAATCAAAAATGAAATAAACAGATTTTCCGTATAGCTATTTTAATCAAATACGACTGAACACTTTTATATAGGTGGTGAAAAATTAATTAAAAAACAGCACAAGGTGTTTAAATGTGCTCCATCTTACAGAGCCTGCTGAATATCTGCTCACATCCAGAACAGTTGCTCTTGTATTCTTACTTACATATCACATTATTTTCTGTCTTCCTTAATCTTTTCATTTTTCCATCTTGCGCTTTTTCAGCATTTTATATTTTTCATGACACATCGTGGCATATTAGTCGCTTTATTTTCTGTCTAGAATAATCTGCACTTGCTATGTGTCTCCACTCGGTTAATTAGATGTTTTGCTTATAATATGTCACCTGTCTGTATATGTCTATTTCTCTATTGGTCTTATGAAAGGGACTAAAATTTGCAGCACAGTAAATAAAGCTTCCAGAGAAACAGCACAGGAATTAAGCTATGAATCAGCATGTCTAATCATTCGACATGTTTAAGTAAGAAATTGAGATAGTTGTATTACGTATATTAAATGGAGAGGATGTAGAAAGAGGACAAAGATTTAATCCATGCTACAAGTTACCACATTGGAATCCGCAAATGTAATTGCATGCTTATGCAGTCTTGTAACACTTTCCTTGTATTACTTTAATGGTTCGTTCCTGTACTCTGGACTACTCGTTTAAAGAGTTTGCAATTTTTTTCTCTTATTCTCTGACTCTGTTCTCTTTTGGCAGTCCATTAGTTCCCTTGAAAGCCACAATTACATGAAGTACATGAAATGTAGTTCACGTGTAATGAACATGTCATCACGTTAAGACATCACCGGCTTCTCCATTTACATTTATGACATTTGGCCGACACCTTTATTGAGAGCAACGTATGAATAATTTTATATCATTTATACAGCTGAGCAACTGAGGGTTAAGGGCCTTGCTCAGGTGCCCAGGGGTGGCAGCTTGGTGGAACTGGGATTTTCTCCAAACTCACAACCTTTTGAACAGTAGTCCAACACCTTAACCACTGAGCTACCACTTCCAGAAAAGACAAGGGCCAAGCAGATGTTTGTGGACATCTCTTGCTCTCCTTGCCTTGTTTTCTCTCTTATCTCTCTCCTTGTCTAATGGGAAGCACATGGGCTGAGTAAAGCTTGTGAGTAAAGGCCTTGAATGCCACGTTCACCACTACATAATCTCCCTTCTCTCTCTCTCTCTCTCTCTCTCTCTCTCTCTCTCTCTCTCTCTCCACTGTTCTTCTCCCCCTGCTTTCCCCATCACATGCTTCCACAATTAATTTAATTTAATGCATTAAATTTAGTACAATCCAGTCAAGACACATCCAAATCAATTAGTCTAATAGATTTTTATTATAATTATTATCACCAGTTTTGTCTGTAATCTTATACCCTGGAGGATTTTGGGCTTCATGTGCTCTGATAGTACTGTAGGTTTGTGTATCCATTTATTTGCCTCATATAAATCATTCAGCCAACCAAAATAATAATAATCCCTCAGTGGTAGCCAGTCACCTGGAAAACAACACACAAAAACAAGACGACGAATTAAACGAGAAAAAAAAAGAAACAATCCATGCAAAATGTTTTTGCCGCCATAACACAGATTATGCATAATCCTAAACCGTTCCTAGAAAGGGCTGTAATTTTGATAAGTGGGGCATATTGTGCTGTAATACCCACATGGAATGTAAATAGTATAATTATGGTTAGACTTTTATTCTAAAGTCTGCCACTGTTTTGTTTTCCAGTGTTAAACTGATAAGACTAAGATTGCTAGAACTTGAGCAACATTAATCGCTGCTGCCTTACCGTCATTTACAGTCTAGCCGGGAAAGATTGATCAGCTGTTTGTTTAAAGTTTGCTGCTGCTGGTATGAAGGCCATGCATATAGGCTGCGTTATTGAAATTTAAATGACGGAAAAATAAAAACTGCTCTGTTCAAAGTGTGTCAGCATGAAAAACAATCAAATTCAAGTTTAAAACAGTTGATTATCTAATCTTTATCTTTAGTTCAAACCTAAATGCTAAATATACAATCTATTTTTTTATTTACATCAAAACTTTTTTTTTGTATTTTTTACTCAGGTAAATTCCCACGAGCCGTTCAGCAGAAGTTTATTTTTGATTTATTTATTTAAGTGTGACAGGAGTATAAGTTCTATTTTTATGAACAGATGGCCATTATTTATAAATAAATAATAAAAGAAATCTTTTTTTTTTTTAGTTATATAAGTTAGATTGGGGGGGGGGGGGCACGGTGGCTTAGTGGTTAGCATGTTTGCCTCACACCTCCAGGGTTGGGGGTTCGATTCCCGCCTTCGCCTTGTGTGTGTGGAGTTTGCATGTTCTCCCCGTGCCTCGGGGGTTTCCTCCGGGTACTCCAGTTTCCTACCCCGGTCCAAAGACATGCGTGGTAGGTTGACTGGCATCTCTGGAAAATTGTCCGTAGTGTGTGATTGCGTGAGTGAATGAGAGTGTGTGTGTGCCCTGCGATGGGTTGGCACTCCATCCAGGGTGTATCCTGTCTTGATGCCCGATTATGCCTGAGATCCCCGTGACCCAAGGTAGTTCGGATAAGTGGTAGAAAATGAATGAATGAATGAATGAATGAATGAATGAATGAAAGTTAGATTAAACCTATTCAATACAGGTGTGGTCAAACAGGCTAATAATAACTGTAATAAACAGATTATTATTATTATTTCAAACTTGACCTTAGGGTGACTGTTCCTTATTTTCAAGGATTATGTGGTGTAAAATAATCGTATGCGTTGTAGTTGGCAAGATCCTTATTCAGGGGCTTGTGTCAATGGCTCAGAGAATCTGCTGGGTGTGTGCAAATCTGTGCAGCATTTTCACCACATCACTGCAGTGTGACTCAAAATGGAAATAATGAGGTCTGTCCTTCTCTCTTTACAGTTCTGCACCCCCTTTGCTTTTCACCCTTTCCCTTTTTTTTGCGCTCCACTGTTATGTATTTACTCCCTACCTACCTCTTTATCCAGGCACAAAGAGCTCTTTGTGTTTCACAGCCACAAACTGAGGCTTTTTGCCTTCTGAATAGTGCATGTGCACTGAAATTAAAGCATATAAATCACTTGAGCCCAAACTGTTCTTGTTTTCCTTTCCAGCTAATAAACACACTTAGTTTAACATCACAGTGATGGCTGTTGTGAGATTAGATTGGAGCCATAAAATCTATCTATGGCTTGAGAAAGACGCTATTATGGCTGAGCAATGCATCATATCAGATGTCTTTGATAGCAAATATCAAGGTAATATGAATAATGTATGGTAAATTATTACACACACTTAAAGGAAGATATATTTGTGATTTGTAATTTCTTAAGTGCTTCAAGTCAAATCATTTTTACTTTGATTTAATTTGATTTGATTTATATTTTGTTTCTTCTGAATAACAAACATGGCATAACAGAGTAAGAGCTTTGTTCAAACATACAATTTTGTGTAATTTGTACTTTGCGCCTCCTCCTTTAGAGAGGCGTGAAAAAAAAAACCCGAATCCGTGTGTGTCAGTCATGCGTGCATAATCACCTGACATGACTTTCATTGATAGGCTGCTAGAAGCTACAGTCTGGGCTAGAAAGAAATCTTAGGTAGCGGTGTTGCATTTGGTTCCAAGTAGAAAAGACTCCACATTTCTAAAACAGAAGAGAATCTGATTCAAACTACAACACCAAAGGGCAGAGCTGTAGAACTAGTATTCTGTACATTTGGACTGAAAACAAACATGCGCAGGTATGAATTTGCAAAATGTTCTAATCTATATATATTTATAGCTTGATCAGCAGATGGAAAAGATGCAGTGGTTGTGTGAGGGGATGGGTAGCTAGTGGGTGGGAATTGGTGAGAATATACTGGGTGGAAAATTGGCCAGGGGGTGAGGGTGGTGGGGCAGTAGGGCTATAAATAATGATGGACCTTTCAGGACATTTCAGGAATTAAAACTAAAACAAATTAAACAGCTAAAAGTTTACAGAGAAAGGGGTCTCAGGAATGGAAAAAGTATGAATCTCAGTTCACATCTGGCATTAACATGTGTCCTGGATGATCTGATCAAAAGTACATGAGCTGCCTGATTTACGCTACGTTCACAAATGCAGCGATTTTACCACACTATGAAGTCGCTAGTCTACTGGTTGCTATGGCAGCATTCCACTATTAACTAAATTACTTTGAATGGCCATTGTCTTGGATACGTTTTTCCATGCAACATTTTTTATAAAACTTGTGTCTCTGTATGTTTATCACTCTGTTTATCACTCTGTATGTGCTATTCTATCTTCACACCTATTGGCAGTCACTGCACAGATTCACTCCATATTTGCATTTTTATTAATTTTTTGTCACATCGCCGGACACGCAGACATCTATTTTCAGTCGCTTATGTCAGTTTCAATACAAATCACTGCTATATGTGTGAACATCGCATTAGGTTTCAAATAAAATTTTAGCCTAACAAAAATCCCAGCAGAAGACAGATGTAATAAATGTCCATGGCACGATTCCGCCTGAGGAAACAATGTATGATCCCTGGAGACTTGTTCATGGTGCCAGTGTGTGAACGGCGGAAGAGAAATGTGTTTAGATGTGCACTGGATTCGGATGTTAGTGAATGGTGTGAACAGGCCCTTGGACCCTCTGAAGTGAACGCGTGAATGTGTGCACTGTTCTGGTGATACCGCTAAGGGGCGCTGCGTGCGCTCTGCTCTCACTCAGGACGACTGAACTACGGCAAGCCGAAAGAGGACGTAAAAACGGATGGGGGGCTTTTATTTCTGCGCAGATTTGAGCCTAGGAGTTTCCTCATGCTTGTTCAGAGTTGAGCTGTGGAGCAGAGGGGAGGAGGGAGGGACAGACACGAGCGCCAACAAACCAAACAACGGAAAAGTGAGGACCGCGACGCAGAGCTGAATGCGGACCTATAAACCTGGTTGTTGTTGCGGTTCAACATTAACGCTGTTTAGTTTACATACCGCGCCTTCTCAGTTTAACAGATCCTCCCGGACTCCAGCTGTCCAATGAATGGAGTGGCGTTTTGTCTTGTTGGAATTCCGCCGTGTTCAGAAAGCGAAGTAAGTTCTCCAATCATGTGGATTTTCATCATACAGGGTTTGAGTTACAGAGAGATTTAGAGATTTTTTTTTAAGAAAAGAGGTTGCGCTTTGGTTGCAGAGCGTGATTTCTTCCTAAGCGGATTAAATCGCCATGGTGTGTGTGTGTGTGTGTGCGTGCGTGTGTGTATATATATGTGTGTGTGTGTGTGTGCGTTTGTGTCTGTACGCGCGCGCTTACAGGGTTTAGAGAACAGCTTGGCTTCATTTAGCGCCATTCGCCTTTCCTGCACTCATTTTGGCGCTGATTTACGGCACCTCCTCAGCACTTAAATCGGTTTAATCGATTGCGCAGCTGCTCAGCCTGTTAGTGTGTGTGTGTGTGTGTGTGTGTGTGTGTGTGTATGTGTGTAGCCTGGAACGTCTCAGATACCGGTAATCAGGAGTGTTGGAGTATTGGTAACGTCCCAAATCGCAGACTACAGCACTAAACAGTGTGTCAACATAAAACGCAGTCCTTCTTGCAGCAAAAGCGCGTCCCGCAATTTAGTTGCGTTTGGATGGCCGCATGCCAAGTGCGCGCTCTGTCACACTGATGCATTGAGGTGTTACACTGTTACAAACTAGTGATAACGACGAACGGTGTGCGTTATTGATCCAAAAGAGGTGTGTGTTCTTCTCTTTCTTTACAACATAATCATAACAATGATCATGGTGGTGCACTAACTGTTATGATAGCCTCACAGTTTTGATCCTTAGTTCAGGTTACTGTCTGTTTGGAGTTATGCATGTTCTTAACATGTCTGTGTTGCTTTCCAACAGGTTCTCCGGTTTCCTTGTGAGTAGGTTGATGGGCTATGTTAAATTGCCCCTAGGTATGAATGAGTGTGATAATGTCTGCGTGGGCATGGTGCCCTGCGATGCGCTGGTATCCCAGCAAGGGTGTGTTCCCACCTTGTACTTAGTGTTCCTGGGCTAGGCTCCAGAAAACTCCACTCCAACCCTGTGCTGGATAAAGTGATTCACTGAAAAGAGTAAAGGAATAAATGAATGATTAATAACAGTTACATTGTTATTGTGCCAGGGGGAATTTTAGGGGTAGGCTACAACGCAGTGTAGGGGTAGGCTACAGTTATGGAATCTATGCTCATGCCTCGTTCACAAAAAATGAACCTTCAGATGAAATCTCTGAAGTTGCAGTAAGCTCTTGGACATGCATATCTGGATTGGAATATATGTCAATCGGTTTTAAATCATATTCAGTTCAGCTCGGTTCATCCTTAGGGCCTGACGATAAAAAATCTGCACTGTAGACAGATATTTCTCTGTTCTCTCTCTCTCTCTTTCTGTCTCTCTCTCTCTCTCTCTCTCGCTCACTTTTCTCGAATCCTCAGCCTTCTTTATTTAACAGTTAAAGGGAGTCACTGACCTCAAATAGACACCACATGTTTGTCAGCATCTGGATATTGCTGTGATGTCACATGCAACTGCAACTGATAAATTCTTCTTCTTTTTTTATTTACGTTTTCTCCACATTTCTATTGAGCCGTTTCCCCCCTTTGTGTCACACATGTTTCATAAATCACAAAAATAATTTCCTAAGCAATTGTGCAACCAATTGCAGGCATGGTAATGAAAAAAGGAGTATGTTTGTCTGTTTATGGAGGCTTCCTGATAACTGTCAGGAGTGGACAAATCATAAATTTATGAAGTAACACACCAGGCAAAGTCAAAAGCCTGGTGTTCTGAACAGTGCTGTGTTTATTTTTCTCAGAATTGTAACCCATTATGCTGAAGAGTGGTAGATAACATGTAATAACATATGAAAGGACGTAGTTTCTGAAGTAACATGCCATGTTTGTGACCTCAAAAAAGTCGGCAAGCTGCTAGTCATGTTTTAGCCATTAGATTTGATGTTCTGCTCTCATCCTGGATGTAAAAGATATTATTTGTGCTTTTTTCTTTTAAATATATTCACTTGTCCTCACAACTTTGCAGAGAATAGGGAGCATGGCATCATTTTTGGCCTTTTTTTCTTCAAACAGGAACTTTGAAGCATAGTCATATCCTCTTATTAGACCAGAGCACCCCATGAGGATATGCAATCGGGGGTAAAAATGACAGTCCTTCTGTATGCTGTAGTTTCTGTAGTATCTCAGGGTGTTTTCTTTCTTTGAATTTTTACATTTCAACTATTTTTGAATTTTCAGTATATTCCTAGTTTGTCTTATGAGGCCTGGTTCCTTTCAGTATTTGAAGAGATTTATTCTTATTCTAACGAACCTGGAGAAGGATTTCTGTACAGCTAACAGCTACAGTCTGCTGTTGCAAATAAATTGATCTCACGACAATTTATTAAAAGTTGACCCGAAAATATACCCCAGGGCCGACGCTGCTTTTTCAGTAAGGCAGACTCAGTACAAACACAAGGCAGAGTCAGCAGTTTGGAGTTTGTAGTTACATCCTCGGCTTCAGCAGTTTGAGCGTTTCGCTTTCAGTAAAGCTTTTCAGGAAGCTGTCGATGCACGGTGGATTAATTTCTCAGTAAGTGAACTCTTATAAAGATGAGGTCAGAGTAATGTGAGGCCTGAGCCTTACATGACCTAAAGCATAGCCGTCGCTTTTAGCGCACACCGGAAAACTAATGTTCCACATGCTTCCATTCTGTGATTCCAGAGCTGGAAAATCACATTTGCGGCTGTTAGTGCAGTGATACATTACTCAAGTCCTTGTGACTGGGAGCGTGTCCAGAAATGGTATGTGCATTAATGGTATTAAGCATCACATGGGTCTAAGTGAAGGCCCCTGAGCTAATCAGAGGAAGGGAGAGAGGGAGCGAGGGGCTTGAAAATTGGTTAAGGTAGAAGGTTGTAATGGAAAGATTTTCTCCCAAAGGATGAAGTGACTCAAACTGATTTAATAAATCTTTAATTATTTTTGTGGGGTGTGCATTACAATGTCAGTCTCTCTCTGCCCCCCTCCACCTCCGACTCCTTCTCTCTCTCTTTCTCTCTCTGTCTCAGTGTCTCTCTTTTTCTCAGTCTTTGTCTTTCTCCTTTCCATCACTAACGGTAACTTATTAAACCAATTAACTCAAAAAAGGGTTACAGAAAGAGAGAAAGAAACAAAACTGGTGTCAAGTGTACAAATCTGTTTCGTACTGTATGTGTGTACGAGCTTCAAGTAAAAGAAGACCTGTAAAAGATGGTAGATTGGACAAAAAGGCTCCATACTGTGAATGACAATGAAATGATTTTTATTTTAATACTGTATTAATTAATATGTATTTTTATTATCAACTGTATCATTAAAGAAAAATTCAAATTGTTTAAATTGACATTCCCACTAAAATAGCCCAGAGTTGCTAACCGAATTAGTTCACACCTTCTTGCTTGCAGTTGCGACCGTATGTGTATTTATTATTTAATAGTGTCATATGAATATCAGGTCAGAGCCTGACTTGACCCTTTTTGTAAAAAGGGACACACCCTTTCTAGCAGATCACACTTTTAACAGCAAATCCAGTAACTGTAAAAGAAATGGAGGAAGAGCTGTGAGATCTGGCTAGCTGTGTGGATTTCTCTTGTTAGATTTATATTATACAGATCTCAATGTGTGATCAATAATTCAGTGCATTTGAGTAAGCCAGTGAATTGATTTTATATAATTCAGCCCTGTTATGATGGAACACTGTGGTTTAGGCAGTGACCCTGTGCCAAAGTTCTGACTACTGGAACTGATTGAAAAAGATTCTGATCTAAGATATTTGACTTTCTACTTTGTATTCATGACAGATGACAACTTTGAATGTCATAAGTTGACTTTTTGCTTTAGATAGCTTAGTTAATATTGCTAATTAATCAAATGTCAGTGTTGTTGACAAGGAACAAATCCATATTTCATTATGTGCTGTGTAAATTATGTGCATTATGTTCTTATTCTTACAAATAATGTGGAAAAAATATGTAGAAATGAAAGAAAAATAATAACAAGTGTATTACACATTGAAGACTTAACAGTCAGTCCAGAATGTTTGTGGTTGGACTGTCTTCTTGTCAGTCATTTTTAGCCACGCCTCAATTTGGCACTCAAGCAATGTCCAAGTGAGCTTGAAATTTAAGGTATGACAGTTCTTGCTAACTCTAGCAGGCTAGCTAAAAAAAAACAAATTAAATATCTAACCTTTAAGTTGGTGACTTAGGTCTTAAGGGTAGCTCAGAGATTATGCTGGAAAGGTTATTCTTGGTCATAGATTGGTTATGAAAGTAGTTATGATTATGAAAGCAGTTTTTATGGGTTCTTCAAACTTAGTACTTCTTTTCTGGAAAACATGAAAACATGAAGTTAAACTCATGTTATGAGTTGTTCTGAGTTGAACCAAAGCTTATCTTCGTTTACTCCTGATTATAAGGCTTCTGTTTCTTTGAACCATCTCACTATGTTGTACATTGTCCCCACTCGATCCAAGATTGTGTACTTTTAAGTACAAGTACAGAATCACATGTAACAGAGAAGTATGTTTTAGACAAACTTTTCTATTTTGCTTAAATCCAGAGTCACGACTGAGGTCTTGATACCGATGAAAACTATAAATACATACGGATATTAGTGAACTTTTGTGATTTACATTGAACGTAAAACAAGCTGGTCATTCGCGCCAAAATGCAAGGGTTAAAAAGGGAACGTTATGTGTAAGAATGCACAGCTAGCTTGTATCATTAAAGTTTGTTATCATCTTAGCTAACACTTGAGAGATGAAGATGTAGCTTTATTTTAAACATCCCAGAGTTTTGCTTAGATGAGTTCTTTCTCTTTTACTAACTTGACTAAGGAGTTTGTGTACCTCAGAATTGGCTACATTACAGCGAGTTTAAACCCTCTTTAAAATATCATTTGTTCTAAGGAATGTTTAACCGATAGCAGATGTAGGAAAAATTTGTTACTGTTACATTGACCAGATCAGTCCAGTTACAGCGTTCTCTCCCAACATTTCCCTGACACACGCTGTTTCAATTTGTTTGCTCGTATCACTGCTCTGATTTGGATCAGTGAAGCTTTACTGCAGAGCAGAGACACTGCTAAAAATCAGAACTGAAAATCCCCAAAGCGTATTTCTCTCTCTCTCTCTCTCTCTCTCTCTCTCTCTCTCTCTCTCTCTCTCTCAGTCTGTCTCTGTATTCTTTTCAAACTGCATCATCGTTTCAGGAAGCAGTGAGGCTGAAATGGAGAAGGCATGTGAAAAAAAGAGCTCTGATGTAAAATTCCACATTCGGTTGACTCTAGATCATTAGTTTAAAAATAAGTCTGGTTCATATATGAATCATGTGTTTCTGAAGAGTTTCTGAACAAAGGGCTTCAAAAGGGAAAGGCAGAGACTGTATATCCGATGCTTTGTGTGATTTGATCTTTGCAAAACACAATCCAGTGAATGATATATGATATGCATGAATACGTATAAATAAGACATGATAAATGTGTGGGAATAAACTCGGTCAAAATCCAGATAACAGACACAAGGGTAAAAAAAAAATATTCCTGTCTACTTACAGTCTACGTATTCAGAGGAATGAAGGCAACCAGTCATGTCCCAAATTTTTTTTACATAGAAGCCTTTTTTAAAAAGACTCTGTATCCTTGGCTGTTTTATATATCACTAAATCATAAATTTAGTGATATATAAAACATCGGTGATAAAAACAGAGATATTTGTACGTCTGCCCTGAGGGACCTGGCTGCTTAATGGTTTGCACAGTTGTCTCACACCTCCAGGTTTGGTGAATTTGATTCATGCTTTCGCTCTGTTTGCATGTTCTTCCTGTGCTCCTCCAGTCCAAAGACATGCATTTTAGGCTGATTGGCATCTCTGTATTGTCCATAGTGTGTAAATGTGGATTGTGCCCTGTGATGGGTTGGTACTCAGTCAAGGGTGTCCCCCATCTTGTACCCTAACTCCCTGGGTTAAGCTCCAGGTTTCTTGTGAGCTTGGGTAGTATCCCACACTAGAGATAATGAAGGGATGGATGGATGGATGGATGGATGGATGGATATCGTCTCTATCGCCATTGTACATTATACAAAGTAGTCTAATGAAATGTTTGGGGATTAACTAATGGCATCATCTAAACTTTTAGCATTGAACATGGCCTTTGGAAACAGACCTCTGAGCCATACTCATTATCATTCTAAACAGGGTTGATGATAAAAATCCATCCAGAGTAATGCATAGCGCTGTGATGTGGATCAACAATCTACAGCCACTTCTATAATGGAATGAGTTACAAATAAAGTTGGTAGATAAACAGCAAAATATTAAAATGCATAGAATACAGAAATAAATAGCTTTCAAATGATTTAGTTGAATCCTAAAACCAAACCTACAACCCAAATTGTAATTATTGTGTGTTTAGTTCTTTCAACGCTTCAGACGTATTGTATCTGCAATGCGTGATGATGAACAGATCTCTGTAAGCTTCAAAGGGCAGAAGTGATGTGAGGTCTTGTCAATTTCTGCTGGGGCGTTGGCCTTAGGCAGTTATCCCAGAGGAATGGAAACATACACAGATAATGGCTGCTTATTGATCCTCTTGCTGCTCCATCCATTTGGCTCTCTGTTCTCTTCTCTGCCTGATCTCTGTTACATTACTCGAGCTCTCTTATTTCCCAGAAACGTCTGTTATCCAAAAGTCGAACATATACAGTAACAGAGAGCACCACGTTACCTTGCGGATTTTTGGTAGTCTTTGACAATCCTTGAGTCCAGCGGCTCTCTATGTGTTGGTTATGCCAAGGAACAAAAACGTGATGTAGTGAGCTGTTATAGGAAAACAATCAAAGACCTTTTACTGTAGCTCTTATCACCTAAAAGCATGAATGTTTTATTCCTCCTATTCCACAGCATTTTGCCAAAACTAACACTGTTATGTTTATTAAAGAATGACATCACATGTTTAATGATTTGCTGTTCCACTGAGAAAAATTCCTTGTAAAATTACTGTTATATTGCAGCACAGTTAAATGCTGAAATCTGATCAATCAGAAGATGTGGATTATTTTTGTATAACAGCCTAAAGCAGTTGCAGCTTTAACGTGGATGCGCTTGTTCTATATTATGCAACTGCTTCTATAGTAACCGTCGATACACGAGGATTTGCATACTGTCAGAGTAATACTAAGGAGATGTACCAGTTTGTTGTTTAGTCATGACATCATTCATATAAACGTTTATATTAAGAAGTTTTTTGAGAGGAGACGTGTTTTACATTTATAGAAAGGAGTCTTGGATGTAAGGATTCTTAATTTCTGTTAATCTGTGACAGAGTATAATTCTGTGACAGAGTGTGTGTTATTGTGTGTGTGTGTGTGAGAGAGAGAGAGAGAGAGAGAGAGAGAGAGAGAATGACAGATAGAGAGATAGATTAGGTATCGAGCAAGAGAAAGAGACTGGTACGGTAATGACTGTTTATTACAGATGTAACGCAGGTTATAACAGAAACTGACAAGACAAGATTGTATTAAGCATCAGATATCCAACAATAACTATTGTAACTATAAACAATGAAAACGTAAGAAATTGCATTCATTAATAGATTACACATTGTAATCGTTGGCAATTCACTGCTAAATAAGTGGATTAACACACTACAGACTGTCTGTCATACAAAAATGATGCAATTCAGGGAGGTAGCGGTGTTTTGCTTGCTTGGACCTTGTGCCGCATTACAACTGCCTCTCTGCTCCAGGGGTGCGTGTATTGGCTGATCCTGTGCTCTGATCCCAACCTCCAAAGTCAGGATATGCGAATTCACTATGCTGTAATGTATATGTGACAAAATAAAGGCTCCTATAACTTATGCAGCCACGTGTCTACACAAAAATCTGGCCGGCCCTGATGCTTTGAGCCGCACATGTCATTT
The DNA here is from genome assembly GCF_030014155.1 of Tachysurus vachellii. Lineage (NCBI taxonomy): Eukaryota > Metazoa > Chordata > Actinopteri > Siluriformes > Bagridae > Tachysurus > Tachysurus vachellii. The sequence continues at coordinate 5,236,514 of NC_083477.1, read as the reverse complement.
TAACTCAGGAAATCCACTTACGTATCTGCGTAGTGCAGACCTCAATATGAATAACTTTCTTTACATAAATATTTTGACGTGATTTAAGTTACTGACTTTTATGGATCATTTCAAATCAACGGAAATCGTGTATAACTTTGTGTATTCAGAGAGTAAATAAGGTCAGGATTCTGAGTGGATGGCAGGGGGGAGATTTTTTAAAAGACCAAGATGCCAGTCAACCCACTGTGGAAGAATTCCTCCGAGTTGCAGAAGAAGAACCCAAAACAGAAACGGAGAGATAGCTGGAGCGTGGGAGAGAGAGGGAAGGAAGTATTTTGGAAGCAGGCAAGCAGAAGGGATGAACAGAAGTGGTAATCTGTGTTGTGCTGGATGCAGTACAGGGATCAGGACTGACATGCTGTACTCATCCTGAAAGTAGAGAAGAGATAGAATACACTTCCTTACCTTCACACTCTTAGTCTGTGTGCTGGATGTGTGTGTATATTGCGTGTGTTTATGTAAAGCTCTTTTTTAGTTAGCATGCTCTAATCGTTGGTCTCTTCTCTTTCAGTCAGTTGGACTGATTTGCATGCATGTGTGTGCTTGTGTGTTTAATGATCTGTGTGTATGACTATGTGTGCTACCGTGTCTTTTTGCATACATATTTGGTTATAAATGTGACTTCTTGTTATGGGAAAATAATCAACGACAGGTTGGTGTGAGACAAACAGGATCTCAAAGCACATCTTATTAGCAGAGCAATTTGACGATTTATTGTTTTTTTTCATTAATTAACAAAGAGAACTTTTTTATAAATCAGTATACAGTTACATTTTATATTGATTAACAGTTATACAACAAGTTAGTTCCTGTTACCACATGGTTAATAAGTCAAAGATATGTAGCTTGTTATGTTACAGAAGAACAACAAAATCTTCCTTTATTGTGGACAGAAATGTCCTATTTTGAAAAAAATAGTTACAAACAGAAAACGTTTTCATTGCAGCTACACGTTTTTAATCTATTTGACGTTGAACTTCTCCCGTGCGAGTTCTTGCCATGTCAGAGAAAATCCTGTGATATGCTGTAAATATGCAACTATTCTCTAATCAATTTAAAGAATTCAACAGTAGTGTGGCATAAGTGAACTCAACTCCTTCCTTAGATTACATAAAGCACTCTGACGCGGCATATTTTCTAACATGGAGCCTGCTGGGATCCGTGGGGAACTGAAGGGAAGGAAGTGAAATAATCTCACAGCTTGGTAGTGTTACCTGAAATGGCTGAAAACACAGCCACGCTTCATATATTCCCAGCATGTGGTGCTCTCCTGACCTGACGTACTGCCCCGTGTCTGTCAGAAAAAAACAAAATAAAACCAGGGCTGCAATTTTAAAAATACTAGAACAGAGAATTCTAAAACGTACAAAATTTCCATTATTTATGCTTTTAGTTACTTTAGTTGTGAACACATTGATGTGTGTATAACGATTAGAGCGGGTTTGTGCAGGATCTTGTCCAGGCAGGCTGATACACTGATAACTGGGCTGGGCAGAGAGCGAAGTCTCCTGGGGGCAGGGAGGACTACAGTTATCACTCTCCATCTCTATTCTCATCTCTTTCTTATCCCTCCAAGTTTTTTTCCTCTTTCAGAACACCAGCCTTCGGTTCTGCTTTTGTTTACTTGCACGTGAGCCTTCGTTATCTGAGTTTGGTCTTTCCCTCCATCTTGTCCCCTTGTGTGTTTATTGTGTGCAGTGTTTATGTGTATGCTTCATAATTCCGTGTACTTTCTGAACTTTTTTTTGTCTCATTGTGACCCCTTTAGCATTTTTGCTCCTCTCTGTTATGGTCTTTCAAGCTCTGCCTTATTTGGTCAAGTAAAGGGGCTTCTCTCTCTCTCTCTCTCTCTCTCTCTCTCTCTCTCTCTCTCTCTCTCTCTCTCTCTCTCTCTCTCAGTCCTGCCAGCTTTGTTTATTAAACTGACAGTACTGTTTTCTGAAAGCATAACCCACTCCATTGTTACTTAGAGTAACAAGAACCAGATTCAACACTAACTTTTCCCCCCTCTTGTTTCTCTTTCAAACACTTTTTCAATAAAAACGTTGAATTTATTGTCCTTAATGTTGTATATCATGTTGTGTGCCACATATATAATATAATTTGCCATATCATTCCACATCTACTTTTGCACAAGACCCTTTGACGTTGCCATAAGCAATACGTCATGCTACGAGTCTGCCTCTGTCTGCTCTGAGCCAGCATGAACAATATCTTCACCTGCAGCTCTCCATAGACCGTAAAACTGTGATAGTATCGAGAGATCTGAGGGTTTTTTCCCTGTCTTTGTGGGTTTTGCATCAGGTTATCATAATGCTACTAGTCACACAGTCTGATAAACACTCCACACACTTGAACTTTTCACCTGGATGTTTTTTTTTTTTGTCTGTGAGTGATGTGCTTTGCTGTGACCAGTGAGGTCACAGTATGTAAAAATAATAAATAATTAATGACTTTTCAACCTCTGCTTGAAATTGTAGTCTGTCTTTGATGAACCTCAAGGGAAAACAAACACGCTGACTAACCTAGCAAACATCGATTTCTAAGCGAAAAATGTATTTTTACGATTTTATTTGGATATGTTTGTCAGCTTAGATCAATAACAATAAAAGTTAACAGACAGTAAAACATTCCCTAAAAAGCCAGGGTTCATCTTTTTAGCTTCTGGACATTAAAGATTAATGAATATGATTAGAATTTCCTCTGAAATTTTGTCAAGTTTTTTTGTTAGCCTTAATTTGACTAAAATTTCCTCAGAAATCTTTGTCAGTTTATTTTGTGTAAGCTTTAATATGACTAGAGTTTCTTTATAAATCCTGTGAAGTTTTTTTTGTGTTAGCTCCTGGACATTAACAATTATTGAATATGACTAAAATTCTCTCTGAAATACTGTCAAGGTAGTTTAAATTAGCTCCTGGACATTAACAATTGTTGAATATATTTCCCTCAGGTGTCCTGTTGTTGGGTATTATTAGCTTCTGAAAAAACATAAATATGCCAAACATTTCCTCAGATACCCTGTCAGCTCATGTTATCTAGGTAGCTAACATTAGCCATAAACAGTATGTGATGTATATTTTGTATAGTGATGAATATAAATATGAAGAATTGTCCCAGAAGAGCTCTCAAGTTAAGAATAATTAGCCAGCTAGCTGCATTGTAATCATTAATGAGTATGACTGAAAATAATCATCTCATGTTAGCTAACTAGCATCAGCAGTAAAGATAAAGTAATTTTTATGAGAAAGTGTTAACAATCCTCTCAAATATCCTCACATGTTAGCTCATAGCTAGTTACATAGTATTGTGATTTTTAGTAGAGTATTTAAGATACAGTAAAAATCCTCTGAGAAGTGTGTGTGTGTGTGTTATGGAGAGCAGGAAAGAAGCCTAATCATTTGTTCACGCGACAAGTTTGTATGTCTTATGACTTGGTTCAACCACGGGTTAGTACTCAAGGATGTTGCATGCACACACGCACAAACACACACACAGACAACGTTTGCTCTGTTCAGTAATCAGTATCAACAGGAAACTGTAGAGATGAACCGATGGTTATGGATGTGGTTCCAAAACATTCCCAGTGCTTTTATATATTTAAATACTGTGTGTGTGTGTGTGTGTGTGTGTGTATGTGTGTGTAACGGCTATGGCTCAGTAAGGAAGCGTTCTCTTGGATGGACTTATCTCTTTTCACCACGTAAAGTGAACTTTGTGGCTAGGATGTAAATAGACATGTTCATGATTTATATCTCTGTCAAGGTCATGTTAATAATTTGGGAAAAGGGATCACAAGATTAGGCAAATCAAAGGCTAGTATTGTGTGTGTGTCTGTGTATGTGTGTGTGTGTGTGTGTGTGATATATATGAAGTAATTTTGCACTCTTTTCATATCCACTGGAAACTTTGGTGGTCTGACTGACCAGAGAAGGCTTTGGGCTTTCCCAAACTGCCTTTCAACTTCAGAATTCTTCTTACATTTGAATTTTTTTTCTTTTTACCCTCTTTTCTTTGGCTCTTTAGCTGTTGCCTCACATCATTCTCGAAAGACAAGCATTCCAGCCACCACAGTCCCGCACACAAATAAGGAAAGAAGAACGTCATCTCAGCAGCCCAACGTTATAATTTAAATGCTGCTAATTACACAGAAGCTAAGCGGGAGCAGGACAGACGGCGAAAAATCTGTACAGAAGAAGAAAATGGAGTGATTAATAGAAAAAAGAAGTAGAGAAGATCAGTAGAGGAGAAATCAGAAGGCAATGTCAAGGGAATATACTGTAATGCCTGTCTAGCAGAGAGCTTCAGCTATTTTCCAATTTCATCTTTAAAGCTCTAATTTATAATGAAGTTTCAGAATTCATTTCAGCCGAAAGGATGTAATTATCGACGATGTAATTTCCAGATTATTATCACAGATTTATTCTTTTGCAGTTCTTCTGTGGATGTGTAAATATTTGCAGGTGTCGCACGTAGACGTTTGCACACGTGTCTGCCAACATTCTTTATGCAGACATGAGCAGTAGGTGGCAGTGTCACATGAGCTAAAGAAGAACGGACAGAGAAGAAATAAACAAGAAAAAAAAAACATCTCCAGCACTGGATGTAGGTATTATGCTACATGCATTCAGACACAGATGCACTTTTACTCTGCAGAATTAAAGCCAGTCTGAATTTTTAAAAAGCCCCTCTGGCGTGGTTATGGAGAAGATCCAGTGGTTTATTCAGTCATAGATCCTACGTTGTCACATTTCTTTGGTTTTGTAGTTGCAAGTGGTTAAAATGTATTTTAAACAAACAAAGCCACAGGGAGTTGGCGGCTTCTGCGTCCACGTGGAATTCGTGGCTAACCCAGTATGGATGTGTTTAGATCACAATCGTGATATCGCTCCAGAACTGAATGACATCATCGGCACAGACACGCATGCATGCACATGCAGTTATGCAGGAAACAAGAAATGATCGTTTATAAAATGTAATCAGTGTAGTGTGACTCCACCCTGTGCAAACCCGGGCTAGAATACACTCCCAGGCTGTATGGAGAACATTCGCATTGACTTTTTCAGTCAGTCTTGCATCTATACTCTGCTCATCCTTTTCTGTTGCTGCTCATCTTGGTATTACTTTGGGATACCTGATTGGGACAGATATTATTATGTGGAGCACATAGTTAGATAGCTTTTTTCTACATTATGCTTTAATTGTTAAACACTCACCTTACCCAAACAGAATTATGGGATGTCTTTTTCCACAGTCAAACTCTCAAACTCAAACTCTCTGGCTCAAAAAAAAAAAAAAAAAAAAAGAGTAGTAATAATACAATTGTGCTTGTTGATAATCGCTTTTTCCCTTATGTGTGTGTTGTGTGTTGTGTAGCTTGTTGTACTGCGGGGTGTGTTGAGTGCACGCCCCATCTGGAAGCTCTTTGGTTTCTGCTTTAGATCATAGACTTTTCTTCTCTTCTCTCTTTCTCAACATTCAACTTGATAATTTGTACCTTCTGTTATTTCCTCATTTTTTTTCCAGCAAGATATTTTAAGCTACTTGTAGAAATCGAGCACCTCTGATCATTTTTCTACCTGCCTGTTCAGCACTCTGTGACTTTATTTGGCTGAAGTGCAGGTAGATCCTTTTTGAGGAAGCAGCACATCTTGAGGTGAAGTGATCATGCTATTTTTTAATCCAAAGTAAGTTTTAATGCAGTGCAAGGACAGAACCGAGCAAAAAGAAGTGCTAGACTAAGAGGAAATGAGCACGAGTTTAATGATTTCAGTTATTCATCATGAGTAGCACCAGATGCAGGTTTGCAGGAAGTCTGTTTCTGTGTAGTGTTTTGTCAGTGTATCAGCAAAATGTGAGGAATTTAACTTTTTAAACTGCAGCTTTAAAGTGTAATGAGCAAATGCAAGCTTAAGAATGAGAGTGAGAGAGAGAAACAGATCAAGTGTGTGTGTATGTGTGTGTGAGAGAGAGAGAGAGACGACATATTTTTTTTTCTCCCTTACACTCTATGCCTTTCAGCCTGGCTCGTGCCAAAATTAAGCACTTGGCATCCCAGCTGATAAACACACAGTGTCCAGCTACTTAACTTTGTGCAGTGCCAGCTCCCTGTCACCAAAAAGAACAGCAGTTAAACCATCTTCTCGTTAACAACACGCAGGTGTAAAATCTCACTCCTTTCCCTAACACGCTCTGTTACTTCACCTTCCATTCACAGCCGTCGCTGGGCCTCGTTTTGTTCATGTCGCTATAGTCTTTGTTCCTTCTAATATTTGTTGGAATTGTGGTCCATTTTTCTTTCAAAAACTGTTTCCAAACTTCTCAACATTTGAGTTATTGACAGAAACAAACTAAAAGATTGTGTTGTTGCTTGAAACTTTGAAATTTTATCGACAGTTTGCGTTTCCATCAGCAATATCGGTAAAGTTTTTTTTTTTTCACAAAGAGATCCTTGAAAGGAATTGTAGGTAATGTAGGTACTTTTTTTAGACATTTTTTTGGTAAGTTTAGACAAGTTTGGTATCTAATTATTGCCAGTATTGACTAGAAGGAAATATATAGTTGTTTATATGTATTGTTCTGGTGAGTTCCGATCATTTTAAGCTTTTACAAATAAGCACACGCACTATGTTTTGAATTATGGTCATTGTGTTTCCTGTGAGGCTGCTCTTTTAGTGTTTCCATGTTAACGGAGACATTTCTGGTTCTTGAATCCAGCTCAGGCTTGGGTGTGTGTATTGGTGCTTGCTGAGGATTACAGATTAAATGTAATGAGCCATGAGAGCGATGAGTCTTACATTAATCAGGATGTGTGTGTGTGTGTGCGTGTGTGTGTGCACGTCCATTTATGAGAGGGAGAGAGAAAGAGAGAAATGAGTACACTCTCCAGCAGGGGTCAGGCTTCATTCTAACTAGGATTGTGTGGATTTCAACGTGTGTGTGTATGAGGGTGTGTGCGCCTGTGTGTGTGTATGAGTGTGTGCATGTATACCTGTGTGTGTGCATGTATGTATGTATGTTTGTCTGTTTAATAGTTCAGCTTCAATTTTTTCCTCATAGGGAAATTATGCTTTATAAATAATGTTTAAATCTTCTGTAAAGAACTGAACTATAATAAATAAATATCAGTTGAATAACTCAGTGTTTTTTTCCCGAATATTCCCTTGATTTGCAGTGATGCTTCTACGGCTATGTTCTCAGGGACTATTGTGTCTGCCATCAGTGTGTTTCTGAAATGTGAATGCTGTATGATAGTAATAATAATACAGAAAGTGTGTGTGTGTGTCTGTGAGACAGAGACATACTGTATGACGTTACCGTTGGTTTCCGTTTTTTATTAAACATTTTTCCGGCTTGCAGTTTTCGTGTTGCCGCTTGTCCAGTTGTGCGGCCGGTGAAACCTGTCCGCCTTCTCGAGAGGCACTGGAGCTCTGCCATGGCCACCTGCCTGTCTGTCTCTCCTGTCTCTCACTCTCTCTCTCGCTCTCTCTCTCTCTCTCACACACACACACACACACACACACACACACACACACACACACACCTGAGACGTGGCGGTTTGGTGAGAATTTCCACAAACCTCTTTGTCTGTGTGTTCATGTGTCTTTCTGTAGACTTGTGTGTGTGTTTAGACGTGTGTGTGTAACCTGTGAGATGGTCTGCTGCAGCTGTTGGCCAGCAGAGTGAGCAGCTGTAAGGATGTGTTTAGTTGTACCATTTCTTTGTGGGAGGTTTTTTTGTAACGTGTCTTTTTCTCTGTCTCTTGTATTTTTTTCTTCATCTTCTTTCGGTCTGTCTGCGGCTGCATCTGTGTTTGCTTACCTGGCAGGTCTTCTTCATTTTCCCCTCCGTCTTTTTTGACACAAGGAACGCGCTGAGACAGAGATCTGTAGAGAGCAAAGAAAGAGAGATGCGCTTTCAGGAATGTCTGTTGGAAAAAAAAAAGCATTATGAGATTCACAAATGAAACAATAGTGCTGAATTAAAAAATAAAAAAAAGCGAAAATGTCCTCTTTTTTTTAAAGGTTAAGGACATGGCGTCTGCCCCAACTAACCCGGGGGATAACCTAGACAGAATTTCTTTCTATGTAACAAATATTTTTCTCGCTGATATCAGTTGCTGCATTGAACTACAGAATAAAACACACTAGATAAATAATGAACAATGAGCTGGTTACCAACGATGAAGACTCACTGTTATCACCTGTAGTCGATCATTTCATTATTAAAGTCACAGCAATTTGTCAAATCCGACAATTATATATTTTATCCGTTTATAGCTACATTTACTGTAGAGGAACATCAGCAAAACAAAGCTTTGCTTACATTATAGCAGATCACAAAAGTTATTCCTTCACCAGGCTTTATTTTCTCTTTCTTTTAATATGAATAAGACAAAAAAATGTCCTGAAGAATTCACTGTGGTGGAAAACCTAAAGTTATCTACTATATATGATTAATATGTTACCATGCATTGCCACCGGAGACTCCTTCCAAACAGATCTTGTCGTGTGTGTTTAGTATCTACACACTGACGAAATCAAGAAAAGAAAATTAAATTAAAGTATTAATGTTGGTAATACAACGATGTAACGTGATACGGTTTCTGTGATTTTTTTGCTTTTATGCAACACAGTGACATTGGAGAATTCCTGCTAGCATGTGATTCAGGATGAAACTATAGACTCATTCATTTTTGTCAGCTTGTTGAGTAGCCTGAGAGCCCTGGCTGTTAATCTGTCATCATACTCTAATAATTTTTTTTAAGAATTGTTTAGTAACTCAAGACACATTTTCTAAAAGATCATGGTGCAGCAAGGCATTTCCCATTCTGCGTATTTAACAGGAAAAAAATCAGCATATAACATGTTCAGCGACTTGCTGCTCTGAGTAATGACTTCAGTATGGAGATTATGACATCACATTGCCTAGCCCTGTTTGTTTTCTCTGTTGTGTTACTAGCTTCTTAGTAAAGTTTTGAAGTGTAGGGATAGCAGCTGTGCCACGCTGTCTATTTTCCCACACACACACAGCGGTCAGCTGCCGCTCAGACGCTGGCTCAGACGTCAGACTGCATTTCTTTACAGTTTGGTGTTTAATTAGCAGCTTTGAGTTTTTCTGCAATGTGGAAAAAGGAGTGATTACACACTGAGCGAGAGAGAGAGGGGGGGGGGGGGGTCTGTCCTGCATTGACACAGTAGAGCTGACTGAGTGACTCAGTGTGGCAGGAGAGAAGGAAAGAGGAGGTTCAGAAGACTCAAGGGACGAGTGCGAGGAAAAAGAATGAAACAAAGAATGTGAGAGAGAGAGAGAGAGAGAGAGAGAGAGAGAGAGAGAGCGAGAAAGGCAGTCAGCATGTGATGCTATACTAATCCAGACAGTTAGTTTGATTCATTTCATTTAACTTGGATGGCCAGCTTTTCCAGCTGCTGGCCGGCTCTTTTGGATTTACTATTTCACCACATGCCACACACACACACACACACACACACACAAACACACACACGTTCGCACCCGCATGCCCGCCGTCTGCCAGCCGGGAGTCTCTGATCTGCAGACGGGATCTGCTTTCATCTCCGGATGTGCCACAACATTCAGAGCACACCGGTCTATGCCTGGTGTTTGTGTGTGTGTGTCTGCAGGCGTGACATGGAACTTTTTGGATTAACAGTGGAATGTTGAGAGACTCCCATCGAGGAAAACCGTGGAATATCATGGAACGAGTTTAAGAGTTTGGAATTCTCTCCTTTCTTCAGTGATGCTTTTGGCTTTTTAAACTCTTTCATTTTCTTTATTGCTCAATCTGGAGTCTGGCAGTCTGAGATGATCTCTGAGTGACTGACGCTCCGGCAAGCCTGTCCTTGTGCAATCGTGTGTGTGAGTGAGTGTGTGTGAATAGCTTTACGTGTGTATCTATGCGATGTTGGCAACGGATGTATTTCCCGTGATAATGCCTGCTGTCGCTGCATGTCCACGACCGAGTGCTAGAGAGTGGAGCTTTTGGGACGTGGTGGGGGTGGACTGTAGTGCCCCCGAGCCACGGTGCATCTGGGTGGCTGTGTTCCGGGACAACTTGCTCATCACCCACACTCCCAGCATTGAGTCTGCACCGACTCAACCCAGAACAGACTTCTGCGGAAACAGGGTAAGCCGTGAGAGAGTGTGTGTGTGTGCATGTGTGTGTGTGTGTGTGTTTGTGTGTGTGTGTGTGTGTGTGTGTGTGTGTGTGTGCACGCTCCAGTATAGTAGTTTACTCTTCATTCATAAACACTTGCACCAAATAAGCAGAGATCATTTGAATGAATGAATGAATGAATGAATGAGCTGAAATCTTTAAGAGTTCAGTTTATTGTGTACTTATTCTCACTCAATATGGTCAATAATGGTTTGCGTTGCCAGATTGAACTGTTTCATTGATACTAAACTGGAAAATGTTTGTTGAAAGTTATGGAAGTTAGGCGTTTCAATCATATCCTAAATCAATTTATTCTGCATTTGTGCTCTGGAATTCCACATTTATTAAAGTTTTCAGATCATAGTGTCTACTCTTATGTAAGTTATAATATGAAGTATGTATTCCACATATTTATTAAGAATTGCATTTCAAGAACATTCCAGATTGGTATTTAGTAAGTATATCAAGATTGTATTTAGCCTGTATTTTGGATCATATTTAGTAATTATTAATGGTTTTTGTATTTTTATTCGTTGAAAAAGTGTTGGAAGTTACTATGATTAGAATTATCTGAGCTAAATGTTATGACAGATGACGATGTCGGAGTCCTTAATTGGTACGACTGCCATATATTAACAAAGGACCACATGTAATAAGTTATGCTTTAGACTTATATATATTAAACATTCCAATCTAGCAACCCAAATAATGGGTTGAAGAGTCTAGTAACTGAAAAGAAAAACTAAAGGCTTCTAATGACCTTATGAAGACATTCGGCTGGACCCCTCTAGGAAAACTCCAGTTTCTTTGTACAAAAACTTTTATTTAAAGCTTTGTTGTTGACTGACGTAAGGTTAGTATTAAATTTAGAAGTAGCATGTCAATAATGTCCTGCATTGGAAGATCCTGACATGTATAGTAAGACAAAAATGTACGTTATGTGTATTGAATGCAGGACAAGGCAGTATGTGAGCGAATCAGCTTCACGATTCTAAACACAGCTGGTACACATACAAACACAAAGCCTGTGTAGACAAAACACACATTGTTTATTTAGTACTAGTGTTAGTAAAATGATGTAGAGCTACTATCTGAACCCTGGGTTTTGTCCTTATGGGTTTTCCAATATCAAGGTCCTTCTGTACCCAAATCTGTATGGATTTTATGATTTCCTGTGACCAAAGCTCAAAATGGTGAAACCAAAATGACATACTCTTTTTTCCATTCTGTTTTTAAAATCATCATCAGTGGAGAAGTCTCGGGAGCTGGAATGAATAAAGCTATAGCCTGAGTTGTTAGATTAGTTTAAAATCAAGGGGGTTGCCATGTTTTATTTCATTGAGTGTGAGCAGGCAGTGAGGTTTTTGAGAAAGACTTAATCATCACCAGACACACAGTTGCACATACAGACATCTAATGCTTTTGTTTTAACAATACACAATGGTGTACTGCCATGGTTTTAGGGGTCCAAGCACCAAAAGTGCACAGGAAATGTCTTTGTTTGTTTAATTGCTAACAGCCCTGTACATACCTGTGAAAACTGTTTCATCATTGCATCTTCACTTGGCACTTTTATTTTCATTATTTGAATTCTGCAGGGCAAACAGTGAAGGACAAGTGGAAAACCCAGTTTAACAGTCTTGTGCTTAACTGTTAGAACAGAAAAACAGGTTGATGTGCAATCTTGAATCTTCATGCTTCCATGCCTACTTACAAGTAAATAAAACATTTTTTTGGAGTTGCTGGTTTAAATGATGTAGGGATCTTTTGAGTCGTGTGTGTTTGTGTGTGTTTGTGTGATGTCTGTGTGTATGAAAGCCTATGTATTGTGTGTGTGTGTGTGTGTGTGTGTGTGTGTCTGTGTGTAGGGGGGATCTGAAGTCATGGCTAGTTCAGAGTCTCCAGGCTGCAGTGTGACCTAAAGCTGTCAGTATAACCTTACAATATAATTTAAGGCATTAGTTTAGGATTAAATTTCTTCCACAATGCGTAGCAATTTAATCACAATTTGCAGGTTATGGATGAGCTACAGGCCGCGACATGCTCCAGGCGATTGCGGAAAGACAGCATGAACTCTGTCGAGGTGAAAGCCATCTCAACCGCACTGATCCTTTGATACCACAGCGGTGTTATGAACTTACACACAGTGCGAAAAAAACAGTTGTGGTATTGTCTGATTCATCGTCAGTGTCAGAAATAAATGATGTCACTTTCCTGTAAGATTGTGAGAAAATCCGTCGGTATTGAGCGTGCTCGGAAAGGATAAAGAGAACAGCGTCATTTTGCAAAAGGTGAGGCACTCGCTCACCTCCCGCACACATACACACGCTCCAACTGGAACATGTAGCAGGTTGAAAACATTGTTAGGATCATTAGGATTAAGAAGAACTTGAATGGATAAATGTTGCTGGAGGGGGACAGGATAGGAGCAGTTTTTGAGCCTCTAGGGTTATGTGTGTGTATGTGTGTGTTTTTTGGGGTAATAACAGGGCTTTGGTATTCTCAGCGGCGGGAGGAACCTTGTGGTCGAAACTTGGCATGCTCCAGCACGCAGAACTTTCTCTGTCTTTTGCTCTCTTTTAAAACGCTCACTTGTATGTCGTCTTATCTGAGCATGCCCAGACCTAGCAGTGAGCTCTCTGGAATTCACCGTTATTGTTTGCTACCGTCATTCATCGTTTCATGCTTCTCTCTTCACTTCTTTCTATCTTTCTCTACCATTGTATCTCGTTAAACCATCATGTCCATGTTACGGGTGGGTGATATGGCAAGCAATTCATAAGGCAATCCTTAAAACGTTCATAACACAGAATGTATTATATATGTATTATTTACTAGTGGTGAATAAGATGGCAAAACACATATTGTGATAATTGAAGAGATTTTGACAAAATTCGAAATGCTTCAAACCACCTTAGTAAAAGTCTACAGTTCTAACAGTATTTTTTATTTTATATATAATACACTATAAACACTTGGAATAAAACAATTGGAGGTGTGCTGTTCTAGGAAATAATAAAAGACTAAATGGTCTTCTAACTAGTACTCAGTACCCTGAATATCGACTTATGGGACATTTTCAATCAGTAAAAAAACAAATGAATTATTTTATGCCCGCAAGTCTGATATAAATTGCGTCAGGACTCGTTTTCCCTGTGTTGGAAGATAATGCCTTTAAATTTTAGATGATTATGTATAAACACTTGAGGCATCTCAGAGAGCAGAAATGGGATCGATCACCATTTACTTTGAAGATAGAAGCATTTGTGTGGGGAAAAAACTTTTCTTTGAATATTTTGCCTCTTGTAGGCTAGATAAAAACAGAACTACTTCTAAACAGAACTACTAAAATCTTCCAATACTTAAATCCCTGAGTGTATACTTTTATATGAGTTTTATATGAGCCATAAGACATCCAGTGCTGACCACGGACACAACCAAACAGATGCAAATTCCATTTTTTATCCTCTGGTAAAAAGAGTTTAGACAAAGATTCACACTTCTATCCATTTATAGCTGTATTTAATGTTATTCCTTATTTAGATTAAACGTTTAATCAGTGCTTTTTGAACGATCTTTGTAAATGTGTAACGTCAATCAGCTGCTCAAAGTTGACCAGTACAAGTCTTACGATCCAGATTCGAGGAATTTTTAGAAGAGTTTTTTTAGAAGTACTTTTTATCATTGGACACTGTTGTGATGAAGGATGTGTGTACACATGAAAGATTCTGATACTTGTGGCTAGAAAAGATTTGTAAACCATGGGGGAGACTGAGACTGTGGTTGGGGCTACAAAAAGTAATAATTACATGTGGAATATTCTCAGAAACGCATATTTTTATATAATTGTTTGCAATATCAGGTGGGCAGTGGTAGTTCAAGTGGTTAAGGCTCTGGGATGTTGATCAGAAGATCAGGGTTGAAGCCCCAGCACTGCCCTTTGAGCAAGGCCCTTAATTAACCCTCTCTGCTCCCATGGTGCTGTATAATAGCTGACCCTGTGCTCTGACCTCAACCGCCAACGTTGGGATTAGTGAAGAAAGAATTTCACTGCACCGAAAGGAAATTCACCTAGGAAATGTTTATGATGATAATATATTGCAGTAGTGATATCATATTGTATCGTATCGCTCAGCCCTCGTCTGAGTCAAGCTCTTTTGCTCTTACTTGTAATGCTTTGTATCACTTTCTGTTCCTTGCTTTCAGCACCTAGAGGCATGCCAGTTTGAAAGGTTAGAAAGAACTCAGGGAATTGTGGAATGGAAAAACAGGATGACATCATTTGCTTGACTGTGTGAGTGAACCAGAGGCTAGCAAAAGGGAGTGAGTTCAGACCAAGTAAATGATAGAGATGGAGAGAAATGAGAAAGGAAAGAGACGGCAATCGTGTATGTGTGCATGTGTGTATGTGTGTGTGTTATGGATGTAGAGGTGTATAAGTTACTGCTCAGAGCAGGAACACAGAAAGGGAGTTTCACTTACAGTAAAGTACCAAAAAAATCTTTCTCAAGTTGCTATTTTCCTTATGTGCTCAGCTCTTCTGCCTGTGTACATTTCAATTGAACAGATGGGGCAAAATCTTCATCTCACCACACTTCCTGCCAAAAAAACCAAGCCCTGACTTTTTGTTTTTGTGTGGTAGGGAAAGGGGATTTTGTGCCCACTTACAAAACCATAGCAACATCATCATCATCATATTATCCTATATATAGCGAGACAAGCGCTTACACCATACACAAAAAGTAGCACATGGCTCTGCTGTGTGTGTGTGTGTGTGTGTTTTTATTTTCTCCATGGAATTCAGGCATGCTTACAGCATAATTTTAGCTTAATTCTATACAATTTGCTAGATTTTTATGTTACTCCAGAAGCCCCGTGTGCTTCATGTGCTTCATAAGCAGCTCTGTGTTACACTCCTACACACTCAGAGCGTTTTTCTGATCCTGAATAAACTATAGACAGAAATCAAGGATTTTCCTGTTTTTTCCCTTAGAGCCTGTTTGCGATTCCAGACATTTTTCCCAAGCTGTTTTCAGGCAGTTATTCCCAGAGGAACAGTGTCTGGTTGGCAGCAAAAAATGTGCTTCATGGAGATGTTGAGAATATCCCTGACCCTTCCTCCACCTCTTCCTCCTCCACTGTTTGCTCAGGTGTTCCCGGCTGATTGATTGACAGATGTGGGACAGTCCTAGAGAATAGTGCTTCTTGTGTGTGTCTGAGAAAAAAGTATCCACAGCCATAAGCTGAAATCGGACATGTTTATTAGACAAACAAAGAAATTATTTTATGGAATTATTTTATTCATTACCAGGTTTGGAGTTTATTTTCCAGCTTTTTTTAAAAAAAAAATAATTAAAAATCTCATATTATGGATGAGTGGTTTTATTAAAGTGACAGTAGCTAAGGGGGCAGATAATTAATAATCATTAATCTAATAATATATAGCTATTATATTTTCTATTTAGTTTTCAGAGTTATTATTTTGATTACTTGAACTGTTTAATTCCGAAAAATCAGTTCGGCTTAGTCTGTAATTTGAAAATGAAAATATATGCGCAAGGTCAAAATTAGGAAACACTGAAACATCGAACAGCTGAACACAATAAGGTAGCAAGCACATGGACGAACAGGGGACAGAGACAGGACCAAAACAGAAACAAAAACACAAACGGGGAATCGGTGACAACTTGATTTTACTTAGAAGAAAGATCAGGAATAAAAACTGTGTCTCCAGAAAAATAGCCAAAAAGTTACTGTAGTCACTTAAAGAATGAGGAATGAGTTTAATATTTGAATAGATCAATACTGTTAGTTAAATAAATATGTACTCAGGGTGTCTGTGCGGTTTAATTTGCGGTTAAAAGCATTGCTAACTACAAAAGCTTTTAGAAACACTGATGTACAGCCTTAGAACCACCATATTTCTTTTACAACTGTTAAGTCACTCTGGAAATGTTTTGAATTGTAAAGCACACCTAAAAAAATCCCTCAAACTGTTTTTAGACCCTCTCTTTTTTCCATGTTTTCCATTTTCATAAAGCTGTTATTGACCCCGAATAACTTTCATGAGAAAAATCTTATCTCCGGATTAGATGGAACAACTTGCTTCCTGGTGTGTGAGTGCTTGTTTGTTTACCAGATCATCAGTTCTGTTTTTTTTTTTGTTCTAGACAAAGGGCCGAAGAGATGGTATCCCGTCGTCCAGCGAAAACCCTCGGCCGGTCCTGGGGGGCGGAGCTGAGGGCAGGGGTTTGTCCTGGCAGGGCCCGCGGACGCTGGTGCTCCATAAGAACTCACAGGGCTTCGGCTTCACACTGCGCCACTTCATTGTATATCCGCCTGAGTCGGCCTTGCACACTAGCCTGAAGGTAAACTGCCAATTACCGTAAACACCCTCCTAGCAACTAGGAAATAAAAGCCAATGTTTACATAGACAAAATGCGAATATGGTTTGTTATGGCATTAGTCACACTCGGTGGATTCTTAGTGTCTGACATGCTTTTAGTGTTACCATCACTGATGTGGGTCTAGAAATCATCATCATAGTGGCTTTTGAGGTTTCCAGTAATCATAAGAGCAAGTCAGTGGAAGCTGACAGGAAGCATTAGGAGGTATTGCAACCTCAGCTCAACACAAACAATTAAGGTTTTAAAGAACCTGGAAAGATAAATATATGAACCTGAAACTGGGGGAAACCACAAGACAGGTGTGTACAGTGAGCACTAGAGCTGGGCAATAACCTGGTGTAATCGGATATCAGATACGACTGATAATTATCCAAATTAGAAAGAAAATTGCATAGAAAACAAGTGCGGCTTATTTTCATTTAAAACAACTTGTCAAATAACATTAAACACTCAAGGACCTGAACCCATAGGGGTTACAGATATCAAAGGTAGATACATCATGTTGGGTAAAAGGATATTAATGATATTATTATATAATGATATGATATATATTAATGATATCTAGTATTTAGTACCAAAACCAATATAAATGTTTAGTCAGTATTGTTTAAGTAAAAAAAAAATAAAAGAAGAAAAGGTAATGATGAGTTTCTTGTGACTTCATCCAAAGTTAGTCTGTTAGTCTGGATCTTCCAGTAGGAGAATGTGAGCTTTTCTAGGTTCTTGAGTTAACTCAGTAATTGGCTGTTTATTGTTGGTGGTTTTGAATGTTGAATTTGGGTTGGTATGGGTTATTGATGTATATTT
>NC_083477.1:5189087-5214087 GCF_030014155.1 Tachysurus vachellii | reverse complement strand
TATCTGTAGACTTTGATTGAAACTTTGATAGATGTTACAGCAATCATACTTCATCCTACATCATAATATAAGAGCTGAATATGGGAATAGATTGAAAAATAGTCATGTCCTAGCTGGGTTCGTGTACAATAAACATTTGGCACAACCTTGACGTGATCTACGCTCATATCTGTGCTTAACGTTATATAATGTTAATATGTTCTTAGTTCACATTTTTTTTCTCTTTCTCTAGTGAGAGTGTGTTGGAGCTCTCCATAATGCCAAAGGATGAGGATGTACTGCAGCTGGTAAGTGTAACATCGCGCACACACACACACAAAATATGTACACACTAGGGAGGTTAAAACATTTGAATATTGAAATGTTACTTAAGATTTTAAAAATCCACATTCAAATAGGAAGAAACCCCTATTCTACATGCAGTCACCTAACGTAAATCTATCAGAACGAGAACGTTGAGACTGAATCCAAGGATGTTTTCTCAGGCATACAGTGCAGTATTCAGTTAGCTGTTTTTTTAATCCTCAAGCAGGAAGCATAAATAGTTTACAGAGAACCGGAGGATTGTCCCTGCTGTGATGCAAAATCTGCAGCAAAAAAAGCATTACTGTGGTGAAATGAATATAAATAAAAATAATAAATGAATAGGTAAGTATGTAAATAAATAAATAAACAAATAAATAAATAAGAACCTGGAACAAGTTTGCAATTATTTTTATTTGTATATTTTTATTTTATTTTATAATTTTATAATTCTGTTCTGCTTTGCTTTGCTTAAGAAAGCAGCACGTTTTACACTATATTTCAGTGGTCTATAGCAGGGCCCCTTTAACTTAAAATAAATTCCCAGATATTCCCAGATGGGATAAATAAGATCCCACTTCCTCTTAGAATAAAAAAAGATTTATTCTAAAACCAGTACTAATATCAGTAAGACTTAATTTAACATTGAGGTACTGCGGTTTGGATTAAATTCATTCAAGGCTAATAAGTATATGAAAAAAATATATTAAAATTAATTAGAATATAATATGGACATAATATGAAATTAATTAAAATGTAATAGTAATAATATTAAAAATGTAAATCATTAAGAAACAACAAAGAAAAACAGGAATAAATGTGTATTACAAGGGAGAATCATTTCTGAAGAAATCATTTAAAATAATGAAAGAAAACAAGAATGAGTGTAAGTAAGTAAGTAAGTAAGTAAAGTTTATTTATATAGCACATTTATCACAGCAGAGCTGACCAAAGTGCTGTACAAAGTCAAAAACTAAACATAAAATAAACAAAACAGGTGATACAATAAAACAATAGAACATAGACAAAATCCAATTAAAATGCCTGGGAATAAAAATATGTTTTCAACTTCACTTTAAAAGTGTAAAAGTGTACTGGAAGGTGCAAGGCGAATGTCCAGTGGAAGTTGGTTCCAGAGACGGGGGGCCGCAATAGAAAAAGCCCTATCACCTTTCGTTTTTAAGCGTGAACAAGGGACAACCAAGAGAGCTCTATCAGCAGATCTTAGAGATCTGGTGGATGAAAAAGGAATAAGATGATCTGTGAGATAAGATGGGGCTTGACCATTAAGAGCTTTAAAAACAAACAACAAGTATGTAATTATAGTAAAAAAAAAATAGAACAAATGTTTAAAAGAATCTCAAAATAAAAATATGTCTATGGGCTGTACGGCCTACACTTAATAGAGAGCAAAATATATAGCTGACTTTTAAAGCAATTTGTCAGCACTAATACACACATTATTTGACACACCCACAAACATGTAAAGGATGCACGTGTGTGCGTGCATATGTGAGTGAGTGTGCATTTTAGAATGCGCTGATGTACAAAAGATAAGAAAAGCCTCTTGGAGAGTTACAGATACTTGTTGAATGTCAGACTTTCTTTCGAAATGGACGATGCTGATATAAATATAGAGTCTTTCAGTGACTCATCTGATTACTTTAGATTACTTCAGCATTTCAGATTTGTCTGTTTCTTCAGTGATTACAAAACTGTCACAAGACAAATGCTCACACACCAAAACACATTCCTCTCGAACAGCACACACTCGGACTTGCCAGAGTTCCCATAATCGTATCGGTCCTTAATTACCTTGTCGTTTACATGATCAGACATGCAAGAGCACTCGGTGCAGAGAGGTTGAAACACACACACACACACACACACACACATGCACCCACACAGCCTACACACTTTGTTCCATTTAGAACACATTAGATACACACTTTATCTACTTATTGTAGGAATGGTTATTCACTCATCTCCTTTCATGTATTCATATCACTCATTCTCTATCTGTTGCTCTCTTTCGCTGCACCAGACCCCCCTCCTTACACCCGCATCATCTGCATTCCATAGATGACATCATGAGTGGTGTGGCCACTCCCACACTCTCAAAGGGTGGAGAGAGAGAGAGAGAGAGAGAGAGAGAGAGAGAGAGAGAGAGAGAGATGAGGAAGGGAGGGAGTGCTGGGTTGGGTTCTTCTCAACAAACCATACCAGATAGCGAAGAAGCACTGAATGAGAAACAGCCTAAAGAAAAAGGGGCAGTGTTCAAAAAGAGTTCATCAACGACCAGGAAAAGGACAGCAAGAAAGGTGAAATAGAGAAGTACAAGCTCAGCACAAGAGGAGTGAGTAAGAAACTGAGGTACTCTCAGGATACTAAAATAAACCTATAGGAATTTTTCTTCCCACTCCGTGAGTGAGTTTTGGATCGTTTACGTGCCCTCGGCTATGTGCGTGCATACATGTGCATGAAATATTCAGTTTTGTATTGATTTTGTATTCTCGTCTATATGAGTTATAATTCAGCTTTTTTTGGCAGTTGTTCTTGTAGCTGGCCGAACTGTTTTGTGGTTTTTTTTGTAAATAGTGTGTGACTGAATTTCTTTAGCTTAATCTCCTTCATATGCATAAAAGTATTGTTGGTTAGGAACACTAGTATAACCTTCAGCTGTATGTTTTGCTTTGTGGTGAGATATTTTCATGTGATTTGTTGTCATGAGCCATGGATTGTGTGATTGTTATATCTGAACATTTTGTTCTTTCTGCTTCTCATGCATTTGTCTCTATTGACAATGTGCAATGCCGAGCTATGGGACAAGTTACCATATTGATCGCATTGAAAATAACAACCAAGCTTAGTTTATCTGGATGTTGTCTGAAGAAGTCAATACTGCATGCACAATTCGATTGTGAAATTTGGCTTACTTTGACTTTATTGCCTTTTTTGAGGTGTTGTGCCTGTTTTATTGATCGTATTGCATGTTAGCAACAGGAACAACATTTTTTTAGATGCATAACCAGTAAAAAGATGGGTGTGCTACCTTTAAAGTGAAAAACACTTAAATAGGTTTCACCATGTGTGTTCTGTAACATAGTATTTAGGGTATTTTGTGTTAATAGGTGAGAAGTAGAAGTGTTTTGTCTTAATTTCTGTGATGATAGTTTGTGCTGAGATTTATTGCTAGCTGAGATTTATTGCTCACCAAACAATCCAAACTCCCAGTCTTATAAGCTGTAACATTTTATAACTCTTTTATAATAATAAAATTTTTTTTTTCACTTTCTATCACAGGCTTACTCTCATGATGCCTACCTGAAAGGGAACGCACCATTTACAGGAGGGGCCCAAAATCTTCCTCCACCGCCCCCTCTGTGCTACCCACCACGTTCCCAGCCTTATCCAAGCCACACCCCCTGCCCCATCTCTCCCCGGTCCCCCAACATGGGACAGAACCAGCTGGACAACTGGAGCCGCTGGCACGGCTCTGCCTCCAGCCCTTCCCCACCACTTGACAACCGGACAAGTGCACCTACCACCACCAGTATGGCCTGGGCATCAGAGGGCCATGAAGCCGGGGGTGTCAACCATAGCAGTCCTGCCCATCGCACTGAGGAAATCCGGTATGGTATGACTCAGAGAGGACGTTCATTTTCTTCCTCATTTTCTACAAGTCCACCGAACCAAGCTCAGCATGGGAACAGCAGCAAAGAAAACTTGTCATGGGGCAGCCCACCAAAACCTGCACCAGTGTCAAGTTCAAGAAGCAGTGAACGTACCCAACAAGCCCTCACTAATTGGTACTACAACCAGGTGTCAGAACGGGAACGGGAACGCTTAAATGCGCGCTCTCTAAACCATCGACAACGCAGTTTCTCTCAGGACCGCCTGGCAGAGCTAAGCCGAAGCAGACGGACACATAGGACTGATTTTCCCCAGAGTGCCTCTCAGGACACATTGCTGCACTCTGGGCAGCATCCTCACTGGATGCAAGTTTTGCCTTCTGTCTGCCAGAACCGTTCTCAGTCCGAGAACCTTCTACGCAGTCGCTACGGACACTCGGGTCGTTCATTAGAGGCTCTAGACCAGGTACTTTGCCCGCTCTCACCCCGGCATGAAGGCCAAGCCTGGCGGCAGCAACAGCCCCAGGGGCAGGGAAGCCATTTTAATCCTTCACAGACGCCACCTACTACCCGTCATATTCAAGTTCACCGCCAACACCAATCTAAATCTTCTGAGCAGCACCGTTGTCAGCAACACCCTCCCCAACAGAAACAACACCCCCCAAAGCAAAATCCAATTTATTCATCACAACATCCACCACAGAGCCGTCGTTTGACCTCGTGCCAGAGTGTGGACCAGGAGCAGATCGGCTACCGCAGTTACAGTCCCTCTTTTAACCGCAAAAGTGGACGGATTCTACAGCATGCTCAGTCATTCCGGGACCCATCGTACACGGGGCCACGCCTCAGCTGGACCAGTCTTCCTGAGGGCATGGCTCCATCTCCTGCTCCATCACTTGCTGCTGCTGCTTGCTCAACATCTGGTGAAGGACAGGATGGAACTCATCGTCCAACTAACCATGAAAGAGAGGGTGGGAAGGTAGAGCAGGAGACCCAAGTGCAGGTCCAAGAGGTGGTGCTTAGGCAAAAGCCACCCATGGGCCGAAGGGCTGGCCATGTCCACCGACTCCCCCTGGCACTTGACGGAAGTGACCCTCTACTTTTTACCTCGGACCCTGAGGAAGCCCTGGTGAAGTCAGAGGGTTCTTCCTCCCACCGGCATGCGAACGGTAATCTTGCACCACTCTCTGTGGAGGATGACTCGCTGGCCTCTATCCCCTTCATTGGTGAGCTTCTCTTCTTCCTTGGGTGCTGCCTTTCTGCTTAAAGTCATCCTCCATTTTTGCTAATTTGGCTGTTTCTTTTTCTCTGTGTTCTCTGTTTTACCAATACTGTTATGTTGTATTCAGTCCATTCACTATCTCTATTACCTATAACTAGTGCAAGCTGGTTCACTGTTAATTTATTATTTTTGAGATTTCTTACAATATTTTACTTTTAATGGTTTTGCAGCTTATGTTGTTTTGGTGTGTTTTTGTTGCATGTCAGATGTGTCAGACTTAACCTTGAATATTCTGCCCATGGCTCTGTAGCATCTGATATTCTTTTATATTAGTCACAAGTTTCAGGATATTGAAGATTGCAATCTAAATAGCTCTCCACACTTCCGCATATTCACTGTTCTGTACGCCGTTTTCAGGCGTCAAAACAAACTAGGTAACACTTTGGCGACTCAGTGATCTTTCAAAACAGTTTAATAGTTTATAGGTTGAAAAAAGTTGAAGCTATCCTGTGTTTAAAAGTTATTTGGAAAAAGCTATCTCTGGACATGTTTAAAAGTATGTGTCTTAGCCTTATTTAATGACAAAACATATCAGACTCTTTACTGAAAGCTAGAAGTCTTGGCTTGTGAGGGTGTAAGACGCAAACAGTACGACTCTTATAATAAAAATAAATGCATTTCTCTGGCACTTAGACTAGTTGTTAAGGAAGCAAGAGTATGAAGTGGCCAGATGCTTAATAAACTGACTGGAATGTTGGACTGTCTGTCATAAGGGCTTGCAAACCCACTTGCATTGCCCTTCATTTCCTCTGTCTGATGTATTTGTATGTGTGTAGGCATTTTTGCTTCAGTAATTGACGATTTTTAGATGCTATTAATTAGCTGTGTCTGAATCAAGAATTAAGGAATTCTGCTTCATTATCCGGGAACTTGTGAGACAGTCTTTACTAATAGTCCTTTCATTTGGCTGATCAATCCAAGCATGTGAAAAGAGAGAGGGACAGAATAATATATGTGTGTGTGAGTATGTTTGTTTGTGTGTAAGTTTTGTCCTGAAGCCTGCAGTGTTCATGTCCCAGCTTGTCTGCTACTGGGGAAGAGAGCAAGAGCAAAAGGAGATTTTGAAATAAAATGGCCGACAAAATGCTAAGCATGCCAAGCAAAGGAGATAAAAGCAGTGTATAGACACATTCCATCTCACACACACACACGTACACCCAAACACACACATACACATACACGTACAGGCCATGCTAACTAAATAGCTTGTTGTAAAATGTCTCTTCCTTTTTCGAGCACCGTGTGACTCTTGCTAAGACTCAGCTGGGATAGAACCTGGGAAAGAAAAGTGTACAGTTGAGTAAAGAGTTTAAACCTGACAGAGGTACAACCTGTTTTGCATACAACACACCCTCAATTCCACACAAGTCTGTATGAAAGCCTAGAATGCCCAGCAGCAATAGTTACACTGCTGGTAATGACTAAAAACACATCTGCACAACCTAGAGAGAGCAGTGACTACTAAAACCCATGCTTTTATTTATTTATTTCACAATTTAAATTCTTGTATGTGTGTGTTTGTGTTTGTTTTGTTTGTGTGTGTGAGTATGTGTGTGCTTGGTGAAGGACAAGTAACTGAGGTTAGAAGGCTGGGTACATAAATAATGTACAAACATCTACATGCTTTCACGTTCGCAAGCCATGACATGCTTGGGAACCTGAAAACGAAATGACAGAATACACACCCACAAGCTAATCTTTGGGCAGTTGGGAAACAGTGTTTTGCATCCATTTATATTGCTTTTGGTTGTGTGTTACCCTCAGAGGAAGAATTATTTCTCCACAAGACAGCAAGTGAAGTTTATCCATTTAGAATATGTAAAAAAGGCAAACCATCGCTTTACTCTGTATGTAAATAACAGGCTTGAAAGCAGTATGTGGATTCATGTCGGTGTTAGTAAGCTGTTTTTGTTAGTGCCTACAAGACATTAGAGTAGGTATACCACATTTACAAAATGTTGGACAAGCTGTCAGATTTATTTCTAGAAATAGTTAATAGTTAAGGTACACCAGAATATTTCATGGGATTAGAACAAGGCACATTTACACACCATGCAGTGTTAAAATGAACTGAAAGTGCACAGAAATGTGTGTATGTGAGGGTGTGTGAAGTGTGTTTAACCTCAGCGTCACTACCAAGAGAGCGTGTGTGTATAATCTGTGCCCGGTTTTTAAAAGTCATTATTGGGTCAGAAACACAGAGTCATAAGGGAATCCACATGAGTGTGAGTTTAGCATGAAATCGCATGACAAGTGGATCGTGTTCCATTTTATTTTTTTTGTGATTTCTTCTTGTACAGCACTCACACACACTAACACTGGTGAATGGTCTATTATTTTGACTTGATTGGCTATTCTGAACTGAGATGATCCCGGGCCTTCCGGTTTCCTTTTTTATTATGAAATGTTAACTGACCCATGTAGAATAGAAGCGACTGAATAGAAATAAGCACTCCCTCTGGGTGTGGTGAGTTATTTCATTAATACTGACTCAGAACTTTTGTGCATTTCGTCAGGGACCTTCAGTTGGAGCCTTTGCTGTGGTTTTGAATGAAACAGTTCACAAAAAACGTGAAGCGACAGAAGGATGGCCTGAGCAGCTTCCATCGAACAGTCACGTTTATTTAGATTGATTGTTTTGTTAGCAGATAAATCAGGCCTGTGTTTCTGGTTCTGACCCAGAGCACAAAGGTCATCAGGCCAGTTAAATGGATGTCAAGCTATTGTTCTGTGCTTTCTGGCCTGGACTGTGAAGTTAGAGTGGCCTCAATCTGTCACAAATATGGCCTGACCCACAGTCAACCTTTAAAGATTATTATTTCCTTTAGACTTTGTGTATAAGAGTTTCAACGTGTTAATGTTTTATCATTGCTAGACACATAGGCGATACTTTTCTGAACCAAATCTATCCATTTCACGAAAGATTCTAATTATGTCCATAAAATACATGGCTGTCTCCTTCACAGACTGACAGCTGTATTTAGTTGGCGCCATTTCAAACAAAAGTCTTGTCATTTTTTACTGTCCAGTGACTGTATCTTCTTCTGAGAAGCTTATTGTGTCACATGGCTATGGGTGATGAGTAATAAACAGTGTAGGCATGATCTCAGTGTCTCATCATTCAGTGTTGTAGAAGTCAGGACTCTGAAGCTAAAAATACACCTGTAAGAAAACACACTTCAGACCCAGGAATATTTTACAGTACCTGTTTCCCAGTGCAACCCCCTTTTTTAGGGTTAAAAATATGTCATGGTCTTTCCTGTCTTCTTAAAGATGACTCAGTGTGTTACCTCAAGTCAGCTGTCGAACTTTGTTGTGTTACAACAGCTGATGGTGTTCGTCTGTTGATAGACATCTTCTGTGGTTTCCAGGTGGTGAATTTAAGCAGACTTAAGCATTTTAGTGGTACTCTTACAACCGGCGGACTTGACCCTCAGGTTAAGAAACTCTGTATACGCTGCTAATGATACTAACCCTGA
Organism: Tachysurus vachellii; assembly: GCF_030014155.1. Taxonomy (NCBI): domain Eukaryota; kingdom Metazoa; phylum Chordata; class Actinopteri; order Siluriformes; family Bagridae; genus Tachysurus; species Tachysurus vachellii. The sequence goes on along the minus strand of NC_083477.1, from coordinate 5,205,391 downwards.
AAGTCTTGATAGAATATAAAGTATATAAAGCACTCAGAGTCAATTTACTTGCTTGTCCATAAACAATGGATTCCAGTCTCCACTGTTCTCTACAATCTTTTTTGGTTTCTGATCAATAACGAATATGCATTGTTACTTTAAAAATCAGCCATATTATGGGATCTCGGTAGACAGCATTAAGTGGAATTGGATTTGGGAATGATTACATGCCTTCCTGCTTCTGAATACAGCCTGAGGAGAGGAGGAAACTTTCCCCCCATATTCTCTCCCTAATTTGGTCATCTGTCTTCTTTGGCTAATTTCAATCCACTAGCCAGCTCTTATGTATAATAAGTCAGCTTCAAATCAGGAAGCGTGAAGTTTAACACATGCTTCCAACAAACATAAAGCAAGTTAACCACATTTTTTCAAACTGCTGCTTATTCTGTGTCACAAATCAGTGTAACACATTTCCATTCATGATAAAAGTGAGCTCAAAGATGCCCACAATTGGCTAACATTGCTGTGATTGACAAGGATGTGACAGCGTATGCCATCTTTCCCAAACAAAGTTTTTGATGAGTGTTTTTCTCTTGGCTGCTAAACCACAGATAGCTGTACAATCATCAGGATTTGAACTCAGATTCAGCTTTATTTTTAGGTTTTAGAGACATACTCACTGGATTGTTAACTTCTTTAATATAATATTTATCCAGTCATTTCTTTGGCATTAACAGCACAGCATTCCTCAATTGCCCCTGAGCCAAACTAAACCATGGTTCCAGGTTGTGAAAGTAGACATTCTTTGGCAACGCTAATGAAAACTACACTACATCATTGGTGACTAGATCCAGAACTATGAACATAACCTCCATGAGAATTTACACTTGAATTATGTTTAAACCAATATCTAGCAAAACTATTTTTACAACAAAGTCTCAGCTTTTGGCCTGATGCATGTGTAATGCAAGTGGTCATCAAAACATATTGTACCACAGATTTACTATTCAAAAGAAGCAATATAATTAAATTGGTCTTGAATTATTATGGAGCTCAGGCATGGCTTTTGGATTTGGTTCTTTCAGGGGTTCCATAGTGGAGTGGCACAGATGCAAGAGATTCGGAAGGAGAGAAAAAAGGGGATAAGGGAACTGAGGGGTTTTGGAGTGAGGGGGTGAGACACATGCTCAATCGGACACAATCAGCACACTCAGCTCTTTCTACCCTCAATGGTACCATTGTGTCATGTGTGCAAAGAGAAGGGGGTCTTCATGCACACACATACACACACACACAACAGCAGGACCTGTGAACATCTCTCAGAAGCTTGTGATGTCCCCTTGTTCTTCTGTACTTCCTGTCTCCATATCCCTCTCTGAGATCACCCCTCTGCTCTTTCTCATCTGATTCCAGCTTCCAGAATGTTCCTTTATGTATGGCATCTACTTACTTCTTGCTTGCAGGAAGTGTCTACATCTGCCTGGCCATGGAGGCACTTAAGGGTCATAAACCCAGTCAGTAAATACATAAAATACATTTAAAATACATAAAACATTTAAATATAACCATTACAACTACACTTTCAGCAATACAAGCTGAAATTGTTTTTGTTATATTTGTGGTATCCATGTTTCATTAGGCAGAAACCATGATTACTTTGAGCTTCTTTTACTCTGTTGGTATCACACAAACACGAATAGGAATAGAAAATAGACATAATTTGCGTGTGGTATGACCTGATACAAAGCTGAATCAGTGGTAACACTCCAATAATCAAATAAGTCAGATATTTTATAAATTGTTATTAATTTTACAACAGAAATTTGCCATCAGGCTAACAATTGTTATATTTAAGGTTGTGGAATATCCCTGAAACAAGTTATTTCTGAACTCTGAACTCAGACTGGAGACTCGTTCCATAAACGATAAATAAACCCACACAAAGTTTTCACTATGCAATTTGCACAACAGTAACATATGAGATCGAGTGCATTAACATAGTTTGGAAATTAAGCAGCGTTTACTGACCAATCAGAGACGAGACTTTAGCAGAGGCTCGGGTGTAAAGATATTTACTGGCTACTTCAGGAACTGCCCTGGATATATTATGAATGAGTAAACAGGTTTGTGTTCTGTTCTCAGTCCATGGAAACATTTTGAAATGATTCGCCATGGAAACTGCTCGTACACTAAAATTATAGTAAATAGAAAAACAGGTTGAAAATTGAGTTTTCTTTTTGTTTTGCATTACTGAGCAGCAGTAAAAATAGAAACCCAACCAGTCTGCTATATCTATACAGCGAATGCACAGCGTTCATTGGAAAAGGGTATGTTCTGTATGTTAATGATGCTGCTTTTTCGTGTGTGAGCTCGGCCGGCAGTAATAAGTGCCTTTGTTAAACCCACAGTGCAGCTATTTCTGCCAGTGGCTGGAAAACAGGCCCAGTCCAGATTCTGCATCCCAGATTGGGAATGTTTCCGCCCCTGCACTCGCTCTCGTTCTCGGTCTCTCTCTCTCTCTCTCTCTCTCGCTCGCTCTCATATGAGAAAGTGTATGTGTGTTTGAGAGAGTGAGTGAGTGATTGGGAATGTTTGTGCTTTCTCTCTCTCTCTCTCCCTCTCACTCTCTCTCTCACTCGCTCTGGTTTCTCATCCACCTCCAGAACTCAGTATGAGAGAACGGTTAATTCTGTGCTGCTATGGAAGAAAGAGAACGGGAAAAGAAATGTAGAATGAGAAAAACAAGGATACAATTAGGGATTAAAGACAACAACAAGGTGAAGTTTTGGTGGAGATGAGATAAGTTGACATACACCTGCTGACAATGACAAGAAGGGACGTGAGGAAAACGGCTGTATGTTGGATCAGAAAGCTGAGACAGTTAGAAATAATGAAAAAAGGAACCAGGGCAAAACAAGGTGGGTGAAAAGGAATAAAAACGATTGAGGATGTTGTAAAACTGGATGATTAGCCAATGTAGATTTATATATGTAAAGAGATAAAGAGAGAAAAGGTTCAAATAAAATTTAAGCTTCATGAGAAAACACCATCTTTTCTTGGCTTTTGTAGCAGTGCATTTTGCTGACATCTTGTGGCTGAGGTTAGTATTGCAGTGTATTGGATGTGACTGATTTCTAGTACTAGGAGCTTCACAGCTTCTCAGGTCTGGTGCTAAGAAGAAAGTGCACAGAGAGATAAATAATTAACACAGAGAGCTTGTTTCTGCTGCTGTGAATGTCAGGGGGGAACTGAAAGCAGAAGCGTTTAGTGAAATTGTAAGAGGACATTGTCAGTATATACAGAAATACAATTGAATTGTTGCTGCTGAATTAATTTCATAGCATTAGGTAGCGTCATGGAGCGGTGGTTTAATAATCGAGCGCAAGAATTAAAGTAACTTTAAATATAAATTGATGGATGATTTGAATTAAATGTTTATCACTTCTGTGACAAACTGTACAGTTTGAATTACGGATATTTAAATTGGATGACGTTGGATCTGGAATCTTTAACCAAAGATCCTTTGAATCTATCTTGTTAGCAGATTTAATAATGACTTAATAATGGTTATAGTATTTTTTGACATATAAATCACCAAGAATATGAAATTCCAATTAGTTTACTAGCAATAATTTATTCACACTTAATAATGCCATATAAATAAAGTTATATACAGTAAACATATTTAAATGGCATGTTTATGTCGAGGGTATACATTTTTAATAAAGATAAAGCTGTATAGATGTTTCCTCTTAATGTTTATACTTAGCAGGTTTATTGGGTATTAAAACAATCCCTACAGATCATTTTAGTGAAAATGGCATGCTCATATCTCCTCCCATTACATGCACTATGACTTTATCTATACCTAGATAAACGCTGCTGAAGCACTGGATAGAAACCTGCACAAACACACATTCACAGGTTCCTAAAAGAACTGAAACTGTTTTTAGTCCACACACGCCTCACATGTCTCATTTCCACTTTGATCACTTTTCTTATGGAGGACAACGATCCAGGTATGATCAGAGCTGAGATATTTTATATCTTTTTTTTTCTTTCTTTGTGATGGATGAGAGTTTGGAATATTTGTTTTAAAATGTTCTTCAGGTTTGAATTCTTTCCATTTCCGAACCTTCGTCCATTCTGTTTGAGGTCTGAGGTTTGTTTTCCAGCGGCTTGTTTCACTTATGCAAAACGACGTGTTCGGTCGTTTCGTGATACTGTGGAGAGAGAAAAACATGTGTGTTTGATGAATTAACCAAGCAGTACTGTATTTTTGCTTTTCCTTTAACCTGTGCCCTCTCATTTCTCTCTGCTCATCCCTGCTCTTTCCTGTTTTCTAATCATTTCCTTTCCTTCTATTCCTCTCCACTTTCCTCTGTATCCCTCATCTTCCCTTCCTTGTCTTTTTTCCAATCTCTCCTCCCTTCTTTTTTCTGTCCTTTTGCTCCTCCCACAGATGAGCCAACCAGCCCGAGCGCAGATCTGCGGGCGTGTCACGTCCCTGCCTCGTCCGTCGTGTCCAGTGGCGGCCTTAAATCCGTCCCCGCTGTGGGGACCAGCCCCGTCTCCCCAACCTTCACCTTCCCCCTCAGCCGCCTCTCCTCCCATGACTGCAGTGAGTCTCGCACTGAAATAAAAAGAGACCGAGTGAGAGAGAGAGAGAAATGCATGCTCAGACACACATTTCTCATGTACATCTGAGGTTTTTTTCCACACATACAGCAGATCCGTCTGCTTCTTTCGTTCACATATAAACTCGTGCATGTATTAGAACATGAGACAGAGATCATAGCCTGCGTCTGCATGCTCTCCTGCACGATTGAACCGTGACAGGACTGAACGATCTTCAGCAGAACTTCCGGAAAGAGTGTCCCTCTATCCGCCCTGCATCCCTCCTTAAGATCCCCTGCTCACCCCACTCGCTATTCTCTCATCTCTTCCTTGCTGTCTTTTCCTGCCCCTTAACACTTTCCCATGTCTCAAGCTATTCCATAGTCCTCATGCATGTACAATCAGCTCTTTTGCTCTTCTCGCCTTTCTGAGCAGGCAGCATCAAGTCCAGCCGCCGCTCATCTTATCTGTTGGCCATCACCACTGAGCGCTCCAAGTCATGTGACGATGGACTGCACACCCTCAGAGACGATGGGCGGGTCTTCTCGTAAGTCATTTAGGAATTAATTTTTGATCCATGCCTAAAAGTCTGACTTATTATTCATTGTAAACATTACAGCTGCTGATCAGAGTTGATTCCTATATCTATACCTGTATCTATAAATGTATTCCTGCAGGAACTCGACTAGAACTGAAACAAATTATTAAGAGGATTTTTCTTAAACTTTGCTTACAGTGTTTATTCATAAATGTTGTGTGTGTTCATTTGTTTCATAAATATTTCTCCTGCATTTATTTACGCTGAAGGATGAAACCTCTCCCTGCCTACTGACTCATATGGTGTATTTGATTCCTTTCAGGAGGTTGCCAAAGAGAGTTAAAAGCTTCTTCGGTGATGGGGTAAGTGCCGGTAGTTTGTTTTCATGGCAGAAAATACCTCTATTCCTCCTGCAAACTGTTTGCGTCTTCAACTTTTAAAATGAGGCGAATATAAGCTCCGTAATATAAACAATTTTCATGTATATCACATCCTATATATCGCTTTCCATTTTACTGGCAGAATGGAAAACCTGTGTCCTGGTACAAAGGGTTAAAAAAATTAAACAAATTCAGCAAATTGGCAGGAAAGAAAAGGATATTAAGCAAAAGGATATTAAGCAAACAAATTCCAGAATTTCTGTTTTTGTTTAGAGATATGTTATTCTAGATTTTATTCTGTGTAACATGTGTGTGTGTGTGTGTGTGTGTGTGTGTGTGTAGTCTCTGGACAGCTTGACAGTGGCTGATGAAGCTCGCTCTAAGCGCCACTCTGCCTCGGAGCTGGGTAGCATCAGCTACAGTGACGTGAGGAAAGAAGGATGGCTGCACTACAAACAGATCCATACTGAGAAGGGCAAGGTGAGACAGGACAATCATACACAATGTTATCACAAATTCATCTTACGTTAGAACAATTCACAGGATTGCTCCTGTGAAAAAATATGTGACTTGAATGACATTCATTATAAAAAAGCGACTCAAAGAGCAGCTAATCTGTTCATAAATCAGTGTTGAAACACGGTGATCATTAAATCTCACATTTTTGTGTCTTTTACTGGTTTATTTAAAGAATGTTGGACAGAATAATAATAATAATAATAATAATAATAATAATCATTATTATTATTATTATTCATTCATTCATTTTCTACCGCTTATCCAAACTACCTCGGGTCACGGGGAGCCTGTGCCTATCTCAGGCGTCATCGGGCATCAAGGCAGGATACACCCTGGACGGAGTGCCAACCCATCACAGGGCACACACACACACACTCTCATTCACTCACGCAATCACACACTAGGGACAATTAGTACCCCCGAGGCACGGAGAGAACATGCAAACTCCACACACACAAGGTGGAGGTGGGAATCGAACCCCGACCCTGGAGGTGTGAGGCGAATGTGCTAACCACCAAGCCACCGTGCCCCCCATTATTATTATTATTATTATTATTATTATTATTATTATTATTATTATTATTGCTTTACCATCTCTCTCTCTTCACGTTTCAGAAGGTGGGCAGTGCCATTCGTCCCTGGAGGCGGGTTTTTTCAGTGCTGCGCTTCGGTGCACTTTACCTCTACAAAGACAAGAGGGAGGCGCTGCTGAAAGGTGCCGCCCTGGGAGGCGGATCCGAAGACGAGCAACCGATCAGCATCCGTGGCTGCCTGGTGGACATCGCATACAGCGAGACGAAGCGTAAGAACGCGCTGCGACTGACCACACAGGACTTCTGCGAGTACCTGCTGCAGGCTGAGGACAGAGATGACATGCTGGAGTGGATCAGAGTGATCCGGGAAAGCAGCAAGACTGACAGCGAGGTGAGGGAAAAACTTAATGTTAAAAAGAGTAAAAAAAAGCGAAGTAATTTTAATTTAGACTTTTTATCAGTTTTGGTTTTGATATGTGAAGCTGATGGACTGTGTGTGTGTGTGTGTGTGTGTGTGTGTGTGTGTGGTAGGAGTTGGGTTTCTCTCGACAAGCTCTCATCAGTAAGAAACTGAATGACTACAGGAAGCAGAGGTAAGTGGAACTAAAAGGAAGTGATATATTTTGAATAAACAAACATGACAACTTTCGATTTAGAGGTCACACAGTTTTGAGTTGTCCTTCTAAGATAATATGACACAACGCACTTTTCAACACATGAGCTTTGTATTGTGTATTTAAACAATACAAAGAGGGTATTATTAATGTTTATTACTATTAAAGGTGTTATAATTTAATTTTGTGCAGTTTTTAAGTTTGATGTTGATTTTGTGACGAACTGTTTACTATATAAGCTTAATAAAATTTCTCTTTATTGTTGTCACCTCTCTGTGTCTCAATTTAGTCCGACAGGTAATAAGCCTGACTCATCTCCCCGAGTGACACGCATGACTTTCTTGCTCACCAAAGCTGACAACAGTGGTGCACCCCCGCGCTCCCCCAAACACGAAGCCAAAGGTCAGCCTTTCTCACAAACACTGACATCAGCCAAGAGCCCAGCCCTAATATCACACATTCTATATTTTCTCTTTCTTCATTTTGATTTATTATCATTTTCTTGCCACTCTCAGAGGAGAGCAGTCCTCCTAAATCTCCATGGGGCATCAACTTCATGAAGAAAGCGAAGAAGGCGGACCCGAAAGCGTTCGGAGTCCGGCTGGAGGATTGCCAACCTGCTTGCAATAACAAGGTCTGAATGTGAACGCTGGTGTTAATCACTTCTTTATAGAATAATTAGAAGGACTCTTCTGGCTTAGTAGCACTATGTTTGTGTGTGTGTGTGTGTGTGTGTGTGTGTGTGTGTGTGTAGTTCGTTCCACTGATTGTTGAGATCTGCTGTGGCTTGGTGGAGGAGATGGGTTTGGAGTACACAGGAATCTACAGAGTGCCAGGAAACAACGCTGTGGTGTCCAGCCTGCAGGACCAACTCAACAAGGGCTGTGACATTAACACTACGGAGGAGGCGAGATACACACACATGCACACAAACACGCGCATACACATGCACACACACCTATAAAAAAAATGTAAAAATTATTTTCACAACAAAAGACATAAATCACCTGAAATTATTGAAACAACAAATATTTTTTTTTAATTTATTAACGTTTACTAAATAAGTCTAGAAATAACCGATGATTTTATTATGATATTTTGTTTATACAATTTTACCATAAATGTCTCTCAACATTCATACACAGATATGAACTAATATGATACGTGTACATTTTTAATAAGCCCTACATTTATTTAAGATCAGCATCAATGTATAAATCTCCTAAATAATGTTCATGATATATATTATTATTTATCCTGCGTGTCATGTATCTCTGTGTGATCCAGCGGTGGCAGGACCTGAACGTGGTGAGCAGCCTGCTCAAATCTTTCTTCCGAAAGCTCCCAGAACCCCTCTTTACCGACGGTGAGACTTGTTGTGAGCCTCAATGTTGAAATCTTATCGTTCTGCCATGACTGTTCACATTTGTGTTTTTTCTCTCATGGTCATTTATTTTAATTTTCTCTGGTAGACAAATATAACGACTTCATCGATGCCAATCGTATGGAGAATCCTAGTGACAGGCTGAAGACCTTGAAGAAACTGGTACGAATGTGGCATCTTTACCGGTGTATTCACACACACACACACACACACACACACCAACAGATCTCTTTTTCTTGTTTGTTTCTATCAATGTAAGTATTAAAACTTGGAAAACACCAGGCTGGTATGATGTGGCCCTGGTGATCAGTGAGTTTTTATTCCTCTCATACTAAAGCGATTTCACTTTTTTTTTTTCCTGTCACTTTCTCTACAGATCCAAGATTTACCAGATTATTACTTCCACACTCTAAAGTTTCTAATTGGTCATCTGAAGACCGTAGCCAATCACTCAGAGAAGAATAAGGTCAGTTCTATTTAGCTATCTAATGCATATATAGCCTATTTTATAGTAGTGGTAGATTTACCTGTATTTTTATGTATTGTGTGTTTGTGTGTAGATGGAGCCTCGTAACTTGGCACTAGTTTTTGGACCCACTCTTGTGAGAACATCAGAAGACAATATGACGGACATGGTCACCCACATGCCTGACCGCTACAAAATCATCGAAACTCTTATCCAGCATGTAAAGCTTTCTCATGCTAAACACCGCCACTAAAAAAACTGTCTTTACTTTAGTTTTTTTTTACTTAGTATTCATATACACTTAATTTTTTCTCTCACTGCTCCATGCAGTATGCCTGGTTCTTCAGTGAGGAACACGACAAGGATGAAAAGGTACAGTACAGATTCAGTGATAACTTTGATTCTAACTCATTATTCTAATTTTAAATTTGTCTTTTGTTTTTCATTCTACATCATAATTCTGTGTAACTTCGAAAAATGCGAAACATTATCAAAGGTTTGATTCCCGCCTCCATCTAGGAGTTTGCATGTTCTCCCTGTGCTTCAGGGGTTTCCTTCAGATTCCACCCCAGTACAAAGACATGCACTGTAGACTGATTGACATCTCTAAAAAACGTGTTGCCGTAGTGTGAGAATGTGTGCCCTGTGATGGGTTGGCACCCCATCCAGGGTGTTTCCTACCTTGTGCCCAGAGTCCCCTAGGATAGACTCTAAACTTACCCCTGACTCTGTGTAGGATAAACGAGACAGACGGTTGGATATAATGCTTTAAGTCCTCAGTAAAAAACCTGTTACAGAACATTCAGCTAGTTTTAGCTAAGATTGCAAGTTTTACAGTTGATTAAGGAATAATCCACAATGGAGTGGTGGTATTTTTTTCCTATAACAATGTTTTTCCTTTTAGACCACAGCAATTTGCCAGTTATATTTAATTCCTGTTATACTTACATTATTGCACTTATTATACAGAGTTGTTCTCACAACAGCATCTTTATTTCTTTTTGCTCTTGTCAATTTACTGATAAAACCAGAAGTCCTCTGTCCCAAACCGTTCCCATGCTGGAAAACCTTGTGCAATAATATCATTCATTCATTCATCTTCTACCGCTTATCCGAACTACCTCGGGTCACGGGGAGCCTGTGCCTATCTCAGGCTTCATTGGGCATCAAGGCAGGATACACCCTGGACGGAGTGCCAACCCATCGCAGGGCACACACACTCTCATTCACTCACACAATCACACACTATGGACAATTTTCCAGAGATGCCAATCAACCTACCATGCATGTCTTTGGACCGGGGGAGGAAACCGGAGTACCCGGAGGAAACCCCCGAGGCACAGGGAGAACATGCAAACTCCACACACACAAGGTGGAGGCGGGAATCGAACCCCGACCCTGGAGGTGTGAGGCGAACGTGCTAACCACTAAGCCACCGTGCCACCTGTGCAATAATATAAACAAATTAAATTGTATTTAATTGGATAAGAAAGCCTGTGATCACTATTAATTATGTTTAGTTCGAAAGCCCTTGAATTACTGTGTATTGAAGATATTCTTTCTTTCTTTTTTTTTTCTTTCTTTGCATTCTGTCAGACACCGGTGGACACAGAGGACGTTCAGCCTGCCCCCAATATAGACCACCTTTTATCCAACATTGGCCGAGCTGGACTGCTGGGCGAGATCTCAGGTGAGAGACTTCAAAACTTGTTCGTTGTCTGAGGAGAAGTAAAAGGATTTTAAATGACTAACGGCACTGAACTTGTTTTAGTCTATTTTAAATTACTAATGCTGCATTCAAGAAAAACTGAAGAAATCCTCAGATTTTTTGTTCAGATTTTGTATTATTTTCTAAATCTTTAAAATGATTAGCGTTAAATTAAGATGTTACGTTTTTGTAGACGGAAATAAAGTGAATCAAACATATATAAAAAAATCTTTTTTAAGGGCCACACTATTGTATTGTTGCCATTTTGTAAACCTATATACAGTGATACAACATAGAAATGAAGAATTGTGATGATATTTCTGTCATAACACTGTTGTGAGTGGTGTTCCCATAAAAAGCCACTACATTCAGTAGAAATGGTTACAAATATGTGTTTAGATCCAAGGTGTCCAATCTTATCCACAAAGGGCCGATTTGGTTGCAGGTTTTCATTCCAATCAAAATTCCCCCAGTATTTTTAGTCAATCTTGGCTTTCTTAATACTATGAGCTGTGGCTTCTGCTTGGCTGAAATGAAACTTTGCACCCACACTGGCCCTTTTTGGATAAGATTGGACAATCCCTAGTAAATATAACCAAGTGCAAAAAAGTACACAGATTTCTTGCATGTTGTGTGTTCTGCACTTTTCCATTTTCTTTTTTTTTCATCTTTTGTTCCTTTTCTTTCTGTATTCCTCTTCCTTTTTCTCTCTCTGTACATTTCTGCGTCCCTCTCATAGCTGAGCCTGTGGAGCAGCCACTGCGGTAGGATGGGTTTCGCCTGCCATACCCTGTGTGCGTGTGTGCATCTGTGTGTGTGTGAGAGAGTGAGTGAACGCTTAAAAGCCTGCGTGTGTGTGTGTGTGTGTGTGAAAGAGAGAGAGAGAATTTCTGATTATGGCTGGGTGTCGGTATGTGTCAGCACAATGTTTTCACCCTCCATGTCTCTGAAATCGTCCTACCTGCCCTTCTGCCTTTTCCTGCTCTTGTCTCTTACGTGGCTTCTTTGATGAGTCGATGTCATCAGTATGTGACGTGATGTCAACCATGTTTGTGGATCCTCTTTAACGCTGCAGATTTGGAGACCCTGTTCACATTTGAGCATCACTTCTAGACAATCAATAACCGTTTGTCATGCACATGTTGCCTGTCCTGAATCTTGTGTGAACATTGTCTCTTGTTGGGGAGCTTCATATTGAATGACAGGCACAGAGTCAAGAAGGCATGAGAGAGTTCTTTAAAAAACAAATTAAGGTCAAAAATTCTTGCTCAGATTTGCGATCCAAATCGCGATCGCCTCTTGATGTCTTATTGCCTCTGTGCCTCTCATTTTTTTTTAGAAACATGTCCATATACTTATTCATCTTGGCCTCTTTCTCTTTTCTTTTTTTCTTTTTCTGTTTTATTGGGACTTTAGACTCAACCAACAGTGATTCAGCAAAATCAAAGGTAAGGATTGACTAAGTGTTGCAGTTCAAAAGCTTGCAATGTTTGGATCTAGCTGCTGTATATGTGCTATTTGAGAATTTAGGGATTTGGAGACCTCTCTGGTAGAGGTAAGGTACTGCAAGTCACTTATTGGAGTGCAGCTGTATTATGAACTGTAAAAAATTGAATACATTTTTTTGTTTACTTAGAATATATAGTAGTGAAGTGAAATATTCTTTAGAAGGAAGTAAGCACTATTGGTTCATATCACTTTGTGGATACACTTAATTTGTTTATTAACAGTAATGTCTTATTGTTGTTGACATTTAGCTATATTCAACATTATGTCTAATAGGCACTACAGTTGCTTATATCCTGTAATGAAGGTCAGACCTCTGTCATTGCTCAGGGCTCTGGAGGGTCAAAACGTGATCTGACAGCCAAGGACTTCCTGACGACGCTAGCCATCATGTCTGCTGTGACTCGGAGACGTAGAAAACGACCAACCGCCCGCCTCCTGGGCAGCAGCACTGACGATGACTCTGAACAAGAGCCAATCAGAGTCAGTCTTACTGTGGATGGAGAGGGGGAGGGAAAGGGAACAGAGCAGTGTGAATCTGACATGGCTCCACGTGCAGAGGCAGAAGAGGATGAAGATGAGGAAGCGGAAGATGATGATGAAGAGAATGCGGAAGTGACTGTGGCCTCCCCAGGCAAGGAGAAACCTGGAATGCCTTGTGAGGAAGAAGCACATTCTGTTATCCTTAGTGAAGAAGAGGACCAGAGGTCTGAAACAAAAGGTCGCAGCTGGAGAGGGGATGATGCACGTTCTATTGTCTCGGGTTACTCCACTCTCTCTACGCTGGGGCGGAGTTTAGCCTCTGAGGGACGGGGTGACGATGCAGATGATGAGCATAGCGAGCTGGTGAGTGAGACGGACAATGAAAGTGGCTTTGCCTCGCGGTCTCTGACGCAGGAGCGTCCTGAAAAATGTATGCCACCTCCATCAAATATGTACACCTCAGCAGAGCCACCTGCACCACGCAGCTTCCTGTACACACACTACAAAGCCTCTTTACCTACTCCTATTCCCGCTCCTGCTCCCGCCCCCACAACCATGCCAGCGTCTCCTTCTGCTCCCTGCAAACATCCGACCCCTGAACTTGTAGAAAGAGGAACTGAAAGTGCAGCACGTTCCTCCACTCCCTCCACTTCCTCCTCAACTGCCTCCCAACGCCTCCAAAACCGACCCTCCTTCAACTCCCATCGCCTAATTCAGTGTGATACTTTAGCACGCCGCCGCCTAAAAACAGAAAAGGCCAAAGCTCGTTCACTAGATCTTTTAGAAGTCCGTAGTGCTTCACCCAGTGAGGAGGAACCGCATTCTAACAAAGGGCGAACAAGAACCAGCCTCCTGGATTCCTCCACTTCTCACTCACCCAAACTGACCCCATCCAGTAGTCACCTATTAGCTTCGCCCTCTATCTTAGGCTCTACCTCTGGTGCCACAAATCAGGCATCTCTGGCAGAGCAGGTGCGTGCACGTCTGCTCGGCTCAGCAGAGGACATACGTTCCGTGGGGCTGAGGAAACCTCTCTCGCCTGAGACATGCCGGCGGAGGCGGGCTTGGAGGAGACACACAGTTGTGGTCTCGCCTACTGACTCTTCCCAAAAGAGCTCTCAAGCCTCCATTGCTGTTAACAACAACAAACCCCCGGCCCCGCCCCCAAAACCTTCCGTTCTAATCCGACGTCTGGGGGAGAAGCCCATCCCCGTTCCTCAGCGCTCCTCAGCTGACGCCTCTTCATTATGCCGGGCCCCACCTACCTCTCAGTTCCACGAATGCGTGTGACAGCATTTGAATCAGAGTAATTAGATTTAATACCCCATTTTCCATTAACATGGTGCTCGATATAGGAGCCTGGGAACCTTTTTTTTAAACAGCCACCCTTTTTCCACTGGTATAAGAAATAATATTTACATATTGTTGTGTCAAAGTCTGTGAACACAGAACACAGAGGCATCATCACAGACCATAATTACCCCAAGATAACTTACCTTTAGCAACATAGTCTGAGTGATGTTTGTGCAGCATTGCTAGCATTATCAATGTAGCTACTATTTAGTCAAATGTAATTTCCAGTGAAACAGTTGTTTCCTCATTGAACCACTGAGTCACAGTAGAATTTTTTTTTTTTTTAAATTCATCTGTTCATGTCTTGTGGCCATGAAAATAACTTGAGTGATAAAACCCATAGCCCAAAAACATTTTTCCAAACTATTCTACACCCACTCGGGATCCGGCACCTTGTTGGTGGAAGAGGGGTATCAATGAACGGGTTCACTAACTCTGTTTTTTTTTTCTTTTTTTTCCCCCATTCATAGCTGCTCTGCTTGCATGACACAGGGCTAGTTTTTAACTGTTGCCAAAGTTTTTATTCTCTTTCCTTCAGTCATTTGAGTGCTCTTTTATCAGTGTGTTACAAAAGGGCCAGAGAGCAGCAGGGTCTCCACATAACATTTTAAAGAACTGCCAGGGATCTTGCCACACACTTACATTGGGGTCATTGTGTGTTTTGGTGCTTTACTGTGTGTTCCCTTAAGACGTGTACTCATTATCTTACCGTGTCCAATGGAGTGTATTTAATTCACCCGCTTTTACCTTTTCTTTGTCTTGTTAACAACGACGATGCTGCCTCATCAAAGATCCTGGGACATATATAAAGGGTACACAAACATTGACAGAAAAACACACTTTTCTTCATCATCTATACTCAAGTATAGACTTCAGCAAAGTATTAATGCAGTATTAGTGAGACAGTGATTGCCAACGTTAGATGTGTTGAAACGGACCCCTAACCTTGCTCATGTCCCCTTGTTAACACACACACACTCACTGAGCTTGCAGTGCTCGTTCTAAGCATTTTTTTCATCTGTGTATTTTTGTCTGAAACGGTTTGTGTATAGTGTGTATGTGCGTTCAGCTATTTTGTAACATTTGTACAAAGCCTTGCTAAGTTAATCTTGTAAATATGCATATAATATCATATTTGTTTTTAATTTGTTTTTATATATGGTTTACAAAAGCGCACATAGGTGCGTGATCATTTCTTTTAAGATTTTACTTGAAATGGTTTCTTTAATGTTTTTTTTTGTTTTGTATACAGTATATATAAAATATATATTATATATTTTGTATGAATATAATAAGTACTTTCGTTTGGGGTGTTAATTGTTTTAAAAGAAACAAAAACAGAACTAAACCTCCGATAGACTGTTGTTTATTTCCTCATAAATGGCCTTTTCTCTGTGACTTACCAGTACTATGCAGAACTTCATACACCTCAATGCAAAGAAAAGAACTTTAACCTGCAGAAGAGTGTCTGTCCAACGGCCTGTCACATGCTATAATAAATTCCTTCTTGCTGGGCATTGCAGTGCGTTGTCGTGTTGGCTTGCGTTATTTATTTCATTACTGTTTATGCAATCTTTCATTATACAAATGAGGCCATATGGCTGATTCCGCACTTGGGCTCGTTTGAGAAAGTTGGGCTAGTTTTTTTTAGTATTGATGCTTAAAGATTTATCCAAAATTAATGCTGGTGACCAAAATCATTTGTCCCCCACCTACAACACCTGATGGCTCAACAATCCAGTCTATATGTAGAGCACAGATATAGATACAGATATAACAATATAATATGAAATGATGCTCTACTCATCTATTCTTAGCAAAGTTTGTGGAGTTACATTTTATAGAAATTATTAACTTATCCACTCTTGCATTTTCTGTCCTGTTTATCCTGCACAGTATCTTGGGAAGCCTGGAGTCTATCCCAGTGGACACAGGGCACAATGGAACAATCCACTGCAGGGAACAATCTCCCACACACACACACACACATACAGCAATACAGCATGGACAATTTAAAGATGCCATTAAGCCACCAATGCATGACTTTGGACAGGGGAGGAAACCCCAAAGGCACGGGGTGAACCTCTATCCCCAGAGGTGTGGAGAAAATGTGGCAACTACTAAGCCACTGTCCATTCTAATAACTAACTTAATTAAATACTTAATTATATATTATAATTAATATTAAATGATATTGATAAATGAGCTTAATATGACTATGAAA